>NC_092131.1:174766024-174896450 GCF_043159975.1 Macaca nemestrina
TTATTGTGGTTCACGCATAACTTTCTCATATTACATTATACTTCACCACCCAGGCATTGGCATTCAATTTTTGTGGTCATTTTGACCATAGTAAAATTCTTTATCATAAATATATTTGAGAGTCATACTTGGGTAGCCCATGAATTTTTCTAGTGTTACTCTGTCAAGTTGGTTTCACCCTTAATGCTACATTTTGCATTTTTGTTTTGTGATTGATTTTTAGCCAGGTTCTGGTCACAAATATGTGAAGCCGTAGACTAGCGGATTTCATAAGTACCACAGGAGTCTAGATGACATGGCCTTCCTGACCTGTGAACCTGTCTTTCTGAAGCACACTCATTTCTTCTGCACCTTCCCAGTGTCATTGGCATTGAAGGAAGGCCCTTGTCCAAGAAAGATGGTCTTCATCTTGTGTGATCTTTGAGATGCCATAAGGCCCCTGGATACACATGGTGTGGGCTCCTTTGGAGGCTTTTGGATTTCTCCTGAATGTAAGTGATTTCTTCTGAAAGCATTCTGATTTTCCTAACTTGCAGGAACAAAGACTGTGTGTAGATTGATGATGCTTCCATATATACATTTTTTTTGGAAAGGTGAACAAAATGAGCGAAAACTCAGTACCATCATCCTCATCAAACTGAGGTCCAGCACGCTTCTCCATCAGGGCCTAGATTTAGGGGGCCAACATCTGTTTGTTGTCATGGTCTGCACCAGAGCTTAGGATGTAGTTGACTTTCAGTGAAGTTGAGTATTTTGTACTCCCCTGGCTGAGAGATATGTTTGTTGAAGGACTTCTCTGTGAGAAGGTGGGGTAGCATCCTGTCAGTGTGCAGGAGAAGGTAAACCTGCAGGTGCCAGAGGAGGGCAGTATCCAGTTGCCCACCTCTGCATGGCTGGGTCTGTCCTTGATTCATACCTCTTGGGTTCATCACCCTCCAGAAGAAGACAGTTTCTTCCACATGAGGAGACAGCACGGTGCCATTCCTGAGCACTTCTTTAGCTTTCTTTCATCTGCAGTTGGGGACATGGGACTTCCTATGGTGTTTGGGTAGCATCAAGGGGTGGCCTTCTTAAAGCCAGTGGTGATGCTGATTTGCCCTCTAGAAAGGAGCCTGGAGAAGCTCTCCACAGTGAACTTGTACATCTATGAGAAGAATTCCAAATTCCATGGCCCAAGAAGAGTAGTGTCTGTGGGAAAGGGAGAGGCCTGCACAATTCCTTTACCTGGCATCATTCCATGTGGGTCATGGAGTGATGACTGTGAGGCTCTTTTGGACATTGCAGGGTGCCCACCGTCCATTTCATGGTGTCCTCAGGATGGTTTGCTTGGGAGAGCCTGATGTCATTTGCCTCTGAACCACTCAGACATCTTGATGCATTGGGGGTTTATAAGAGTGTGTCCTTCCCCATGTCGTGGTGACTTCTACTCGGAAATGTGACCTGTCAAGGTCTCTTTACTTATATACCTCAGTGTCTCCTGATATTAGGGTGTTTTTAAATTCCTCCTAATTCTTCACAGCAGTCTTTGTGAAGTAGTTATTGTGTGGTAGGACAGCGCTACCATCCACAGGCCAATGATGGATAGGTTTTGTACTCTGATGTTATGTTCACAAGCAAGTGCCTTAAGATCTGGTTTTCTTAGCTGCAGCACCTTAGAAGTCATGTAGGATTCAGAGTGCCTGGTGCTTCTCTGGGTCCCTGAGCTGTACCTGTGTAGTGCACATAGAAGTTGATTTGTGGTTTTTACATGTGTCCGGATCGGAAGAGTGTGAAGGACTCCAGAGGTGACAATGCCTCAAGGCCAAAGAAAAGTTGACCTTTGCATAGGAAGAGGTTTCCCCTCCAAACTCTCCCCACTGAAGTATCACCATGGCCTTTGTCTTGTCTGATGGCCCAAAGAAGGGTTTTTGAGTTGGAGTTGTTACGAGTGGTGTTGAGAGTGTTCTTCATGCTTAGTGTTCTCTAGTTGATGGTGCCTTCAAAACTCATGCCAGCCTCCTACCTTCATGTTTGGGCAAACCCATGCTTGTGTGCAGAAAGAGGGGGAGCCCATGAGAGGTAGATACCGATTACTCCACAGCAGGACAAATGACATGACCCTTGCCACCTATGCACCTCACTGCCTTTCTCAAGCACACATGTTTTGCTCCTGCACTTCTTAGGTGGCGTTGGTATGAAAGGAAGGCCAGTGACCACAAGGGACGATCTTCATCTTGGGAGATTTTTGGAGATGGTGAAGTGCCTGTAAACATGTGTGTCATGGTCTCCTTCAGGCTGGTGGACACCTCAGGACGGTAAGTATTGGTTTTTCAAAAGATCCTAATGTTCCATTTTTGCAGGTGTGAGGACTGTGCATGGATCAGTGATGACTTCCACACATGCATTCCTTGGAAAGCTAAACAAAATGAGTGAAAACTTTATACCGTCATCCTCTTCAAACTGAGGTCTAGCACACTGCTTCAACAGGGCTAGAGACAGAGTTCCACCTCTCTCTTATTGACGTGGGTTGCACCAAAGGGTCTGTCCAGGCTTAGGATGGGGTTCTCTTTTGGCAAGGGGTAGCCCCAGGGGAGTGGGAGCTCCCATGGACAGGAGAGTCCTTGTGTGACGGATATCTCTTAGTGAGGCCAGGGTAGCACATACACAGTGTTCAGGACTAGGTGAATGTGCAGGTGGCACAAAGGACTTAGGCTCTGCACCCCCTAGTTTGTCCTTGAGTCTTAGTTTTTGGTTCTCTCATCATTGGGAGGAAGGCAGGTCCTTCTCATTGGGAAGAGAGGAAAAGGCCACACTTTTGCCTCATTTTTATCCCTGTCTACATACATGGATTTGTGGTCACCTGGATGCTACACACCCAGGCCAAGGTGGCTCTATTGTATCCTGTGTGTTATGAAGACATACAGTTGGCCTCCTGCCCTAAGCTGGGGCTGATAGGCAACGAGTCTCTGGCTTATCTCAAATCTGGTGTAGGTCAAAGGCTTCCTCATTAGGGGTGCAGATCCCCGAGGCTTTTGTGATCAACATTACAGCTGTGCACGGGTGTTTAAAGGGACACTTGACATCAGTTCTCTCTAGTGGGATTACGTACTCCATGGGCTCCCAGGATCTAGACGTGCATTCCCGTATCTATGCATTTCTGCGTCCATAAACAGATGAAGCCAGAGACAGGCAGATTGCAGATTACTTCAGGGGGCCAGATGGCATGTCCCTCATGACCTCTGCACATGTCTGCCTTTCTCAAGCATGCCCATGTTTCATCTGTACCTCCCAGGTGGTGTTGGCATGGAAGGAAGGCCTGTGTCTGTGAGGGATGATCATCCTCTCATGTGATCCTTGGAGATGCCAGGAAGCCCCTTGACACATGTGGCATGGACTCATTCAGAGGCTTTTGGATCCTTCGTGAATGTAAGCAAGTCCTTCCCAAAGCCCTGATTTTCCTCATTTGCAGAAACAAAGATTGTGCCTGGATCGATGATGACTTCCACATACATTCCTTGGAAAGCTGAACAAAATGAGTGAAAACTCTATGCCGTCATCCTCGTCAAACTGAGGTCCAGCACGCTGCTACATTGGAGGGCAGGGAGAGGGGCCAACATCTGTTTGTTGACATGGCCTACACCCTGGCTTAGGATGTGGTCCTCTTTGGGCAAACGCGAATGTTGGGCTTTTCTGACTTCTGTAGCTAAGAGACAACTTGGTTGAAGGAATTTCCTCTAAGAGGAAGCTGCAGAACTTGAAGCTGCAGGCGGCACAGGAAGCAGTAGCCAATAGCCTCCCTGTGCATGGCTACGTGTGTCCTTGATTCATACCCTTTTGATCCGTCACCTCCCCCCTCACACAGGAATACCATTGCTTTCCTGTGGGGAGAGAGCACATCATTCCTGGACACTTCTTTCACTTACTTTCATCCTCAGTCGAGGACGTGGGAGTTCCCAAGGTATTTGGGTAGCATCAGGGGCAGGCAGCCATGAGGTGGGTGGTGAGCTGATTTGCTTTCTGCAGAGGAGCCCAGGGACAGTATCCATGTTAAACTCGTATGTCCATAGGAGGAAACCCAAGTCCTGTGGTCCCTGAAGTGTACTGGTGGTGGGAAGGGGAGAGGGCTGTGCATGCATGTACAAACAGCATTCCATGTGGGTGTGAAGCAATGACTGTGAGCTGCTTTGGGGAGTGGTAGGGTGCCATGGTCCATTTCATGATGACCTTAGGGTGTTGGGATGGGAATGAGATTTCAAGTCCATGTGCTCCTGCCACTTCGCAGATTGACTTGGATTGAGAGGTCTGTGTTCAGGACCCCCTGTGGGATGCTTGTCTGTGTTAGGCATTTGAGCAGATGTTGGCCCAGGGTTTCTACCTTTCCAAGGTTGTACATGCTGCTGGAAGGGCTTGTTGCTCCCTCTCTATTGATGAGGGGAAGTTTTGCTCAGGAGAGCCTGATGCCATCTGCTTCTGAACTGCTCAGGCACTTCAATGCAGTTGAGGTTGTAAGAGTGTGTCACTTCCCGTGTCATGGTAACATCCACTCAGAAAAGTGACCCGTCAAGGTCTCTGCACTTAAATTCTCCATTGTCTTGTGATGTTAGGTTATTTTCAAATTCCTCCTAATTCTTCACAACAGCCTTCTTTGCAAAATAGTCATCCAGTTGTATGAGGGCTGTCATCCACAGGCCAGTGACAGAGAGCTTTTGTACTCTGTGGCCATGTTCACAGGCAAGTGGCTTAATATGTATGGTGTTCTCAGGGACAGCACCGTAGAAGCCCTGTAGGATTCAGCATGTCTGATGCTTTTCCAGGTCTCTGAGCTGCACCTGTGAGGAAGGCCCAGAGGTGGAGGTTGATTAGTGATTGTGTTTCTCAATTCTAAGTGTGTGGAAGGAGCCCATGGTAAAAACGCTTCAAGGCCGAACGAAGGAAAGTTGCTCTTTGTGCTGGAACACTTTTTCCCTGCAGCTCTCCCCATTGAAATATCCTCATGACTGTTGTCTTCTCTGATGGCCAAGAGAATGGCTTTTGAGTCAGGAGTGGTGAAAGTGTGGTCTTGAGAGAGTTCCTCACGCTTAGTGTTTTCTAGTTTGACTGTGCCCTTGAAATGCATGCTTGTCTTATACCTTCATGCCTGGATATATCCATGCACACATCCCCAAAGAGAGGTCGCCCATGGGAAGTAGATACGGAATGCAGCATAGCAGGATAAATGGCATGGCCCTTGCAAACTGTGTACCTGCTTGCCTTTCTCAAGCACACCTGTTTTTCCTCTGCACTTCCCAGGTGGCATGGGCATGCAAAGACAGACAGAGGCTGCAGGGATGAACTTCATCTTGGGGGAATCTCTGGAGATGGCAGGGAACCCCTGGACACATGTGGCATGGGCTCCTTCGGGTGCCGGTGGATCCCTTTATATGGTAAGTGTTCATTTCTCAAAAGACCCTAATGTTCTTCCTTTACAGGAATGAATACTGTGCATGCGTCAATGACGACTTCCATACATGCATTCCTTGTATGGAAAGCTGAACAAAATGAGTGGGAACTCTATACTATCATCTTAGCTGAACTGAGGTCCACCGGGGCTAGAGAGGGACAACTCTCATTTTTTTTTTTTATTCCTGATGCATGAAGTGTTTGTCCAGGCTTAGGAAGGGATTCTGTTTGGGCAAAGGAGAGTCACAGGGGAGTTGAGGCTATGTGTACTGGACTTCCGTCTACGAGGCTGGGGTAGCACACATGCAGTCTGTGGGACTAGGCAAATGTGCAGGTTGCTCAGGGAGAGTTAACCTATAGCCTGCCTCTGGGTGGCCAGGATTGTCCTTCACTCCTGGCTCTGGGTTCCCACAACCCCTGGAGAAAGACAAGTGATTATCTTTGGGAAGACAGAACAAGGACATACTTTTGCCTTTTTTTTTTTTTTTTTCATTCTTGGTTTGAGAACAGTGGAGTTCCAGTCATTTGGCATAGCTTTCAGGCAAGTGTGCCCATGTTGTGTCCCATTCATTGTGAGTACATGCATATGGCAGGAACACAGAGGTTCCTACTGCAAGCTGGGCCTGATAGGCAAGGAGTCTCTAGCTTAACCCCAGCTCAGTGTCGGTCAATGACTTCCTCATTAAAATTGCATGGCCCCGTAGCTTTAGTGAGTGACATTATAGGTGTCGACATAAGGATGTTGAGAGGGATGCTCAGTGTCACTGCTCTTTAGTGTGCTGATGCACTACAGGGGCACCTGAGCCCTTGTCCGTGCATTTCTGTGTCCAAAATCAGGTAAAATCAGAGTTGGGTATCAACCAGATATACTGCAGGAGACCAGAAGACATGGCCTTTGTGTACTGTACATCTGTCAGATTTTCTCAAGCACACCCATGTTTCCTCTTCACCTCCCAGGTGGCCATGATGAATTGGCCAGGCCCATGTTGGTGAGGGACAATCATCATCTCGTGCTATTGTCAGAGATGCCAGGAAGCTCCTGGACACACATGGTGTAGGCTTCTTTGGAGGCTGTTGGATCCCTCCTGAATGTAAGCAGTTCCTTCCCACTGCACCCTGATTTTCCTCATTTGCAGAAACAAAGATTGTGCATGGATCGATGATGACTTCCATATATACATTCCTTGGAAAGCTGAACAAAATGAGTGAAAACTCTGTACCGTCATCCTCGTCGAACTGAGGTCCAGCACATTACTCTTAACGGGTTAGACGGAGAGGGCCGACATTAATTCACTGACATGGGTTCCACCAAGGGTCCCATCCAGGCTTAGGATGGGGTTTCTTTGGGTAAATGGTGGACACAGGGGAGTAGGAGCTCCCATGCACAAGACATTCATTGTTTGAAGGACTTCTGTGTCCTAGGGCGGATAACTCACGCGCTATATGGAGGACTAGGTGAATGGCAGATTGCATGGGAAGAGTTAACTGGTAGCCTGCCTATAATAGGGTGGCCAAGTTTGTCCTTGAGTTCAAGCTGTGGGTACCAAAGTCCCTCAGAGGAAGACAGATCCTTCTGGTTGCGGGGAGAGCAAAAGGCCACACCTTTGCCATTTGTTGGCTCATTTTGTCTTTGGCTGAGGATGTTGGAGTTGTGTTTACCTGGCATAGCCTCTGTGCCTCTGTGCCCATTTTGTATCCTGTGCATTGTGAGGATGTGTATTTGGCATGAACAGGTAGGCTTCCTCTCCAAACTGGGGCTGATAGACAGTGAGGCTCTGGGTTATCCCAAACCAGATAGAGGTCAATGATTTTCTCTTTAGGGGTGCGGGGCCTTGATGATTTTGTGACTGGCATTGCCGGTGTTGAAGCAAGGATGTTGAGAAGGATGCTCAACATTAGTGCTCTTCAGCAGGATGATGCACTCCAAGGGCCGCCATCCCCAAGACGAGCATACTTGAGTCCATACATTTCTGGGTTCACGTGAGAACAAGGGAAGCCAGAGACAGGCGTATTCCAGATAAACCACAGGGGGGCAGATAGCATGGCCCTCGTGACCTGTGCACCTGTCTGCCTTTCTGAAGCGTGCTTCTTGGTCCTGTGCACTTCGCAGGTGATGGTGTAAAAGGCAAACCTGTGTCATGAGGGATGATCATCGTCTTGTGTGGTCCTTGGAGATGGCAGGAAGCCCTGGACAATACACAGTGTTCGCTCCTTCAGAGGCTGTTGGAATCCTCCTGGATGTAAGTGATTCTACTCCAAAGCACCCTGAGTTTCCTCATTTGCAGGGATGGAGATTGTGTGTGGATCGATGATGACTTCCATATATACATTCCTTGGAAAGCTGAACAAAATGAGTGAAAACTCTATACCGTCATCCTCGTCGAACTGAGGTCCAGCACACTGCTCCATCAGGGGCTCAAAAGAGAGAGGAACAATGTCCATTTGTTGACACAGGCTGCACCAAGGCTTCGGATGGGGTCTTTTTCTGGCAAAGGAGAGTAGCTGGGAATTTTGGACATTTGTAACTAAGAGACAGCTTGGTTGCAGGCAGTCAGGTGTGTCCGTGATTTGTACCCTTGGGTCCCTTGACCTTCAGAGGAAGACTATTGCTTCCACGGTGGGGGACAGCACAAGGTCATTCCTGGGCACCTCTTGCACTCACTTTCATCCTTGGCCAGGGACATAGGACTTCCCATGGTGTTCGGATAACATCAGGGGCAGGCAGTCCTCAGGAGGATGGCGATGCTGATTTGCTTTCTGCAGAGGAGCCCAGAGAGCGTATCCATGTTGAACTTGTATGTCCCTAGGAGGAAACCCAAACTGCATGGCCCCTGAAGGGTCCTGGTACTTAGAAGGGGAGAGAGCTGCACATGCATTTACCACAGTCTTCTGTCTGGGTCGTGGAGAGATGACTGTGAGCCTCTTTTGGGTGTTGTAGGGTGCATATGGTTTATTTATGATGACCTTGGGATGCTGGGATGGCAGTGTAATTGCGAATCCACATGTTCCCTCAACTCCACAGACTGACTTGGTTTGTCAGGTTTGTGTTCAGGCCCTCTGTGGAATGCTTGTCTCCGTTAAGAATTTGAGATGGGGCTGGGCGTGGTGGCTAATGCCTGTAATCCTAGCACTTTGGGAGGCCAAGGCGGGTGGATCACCTGAGGTCAGGAGTTCAAGACCAGCCTGGCTAACATGGCGAAACCCCATTTCTATTAAAAATAAAAAAAAAAAAAATTAGCTGGGCGTGGTGACGGGCGCCTATAATCCCAGCTACTCGGGAGGCTGAGGCAGGAGAATTGCTTGAACCCAGGGGGCAGAGGTTGCAATGAGCCAAGACCAGGCCACTTCACTCCAGCCTGGGCAAAAAAGCGAAACTCTGTCTCAAAAAAAAAAAAAAAAATTTGAGGTGATATCAGCCCAGGTCAACATGTTGTGCATACTGCTGGCAAAGGTTGTTTGCTCCCTGTTTCCCTGTGTTGATTTGGGGATGGTTTTCTCAGGAAAGGCTGATGTCGTTTTTCTCTGAATTGCTCACACACTTCCATGTGGCTCAGGTGCCTGGTGATACGTGTGTGAGCTCCCATATCATGGTGACTTCTACTTAGTAAAGCAATCCAGCAAGGTTGCTGTGTTTAAATACCTCAGTGCCTCATGATGTTAGACTATTTTTAAATTCTTTCTAATTCTTCACAACAGATTTGTTTGTGAAATAATCATCCTGTGGTAGGACAGGGCTAGTGTTCACAGACCAGTGATGGATAGGTTTTGGACTCCACGGTCATGTTTGCATGCAAGTGCCTTAAGATGTATGCTGTTCTCAGCCGCAGCACCTTAGAAGCCCTGTGGGATTCAGTGTGTCTGGTGCTTTTCTGGGCCCCTGGGCTGCACCTGTGGGAAAGACCCCGAGGTGGAGGTTGATTTGTGATTGAACATGTTTCTTGAATGTGAAGTGTGTTGACAGATCCTTGCAATAAAAATGCTTCAAGGCTGAAGGAAAATTGCCCTCTGCACAGGAAGAGTTTTTGTTCCCTAAAACTCTCCGCATTCAGATATCTCTATGGTCTGTGGCTTCTCTGATAGCCAAGGGAAGGGCTTTTGAGTCGGGGCATCAAATGAGTGGTGTTCAGAGTTCTTCACACTTAGTACTCTGTAACTTGATGGTGCCCTCAAAAGGTATGTGTGACTCAGACCTTCCTGCCTGGTGCTCCTGTGCACACATCCTCAAATGGGTATCCCGTGGGAAGTAGCGATAGGATATCCCACAGGGGGTTGAATGGCATGCCTGTCTTTCTCAAGCACACCCGTGTTGCCTCTGTACTTCCTAGGTGGTGTGGGCATGGAAGGAAGGCCAGTGGAGACAATGGATGATCTTGCTCTTAGAAGATCACTGGAGGTGGCAGGGAGTCCTAGGACACGTGTGGCGTGGGCCTCTTCAGGTGCTGGTAAGTATCTGTTCCCCACAACCCCCTAATATTACTCCTTTGTGGACATGAAGACTGTGCATGGATCGATGATGACTTTCATACATGCATTCCTTGGAAAGCTGAACAAAATGAGTGAAAACTCTATACCGTCATCCTCGTCGAACTGAGGTCCAGCACATTGCTCTTACAGGGGCTGGAGTGAGTGCCAAGTTTCATTTGTTGCTGCAGGTTGCACCAAGGGGGTTGTTCAGTTGTAGAAGGCGCTCCCTTTCTGCAAGGGGTAGTCACAGGGTTGTGGGATCTCTCATAAACAGGAAATTGTTTGAGGGACTTCTCTCTGCAAGGTAACACACACGCTGTCTGCGGGACTATGTGAACGTGGAGGTAGCAGGGGAAGACTTAGCCTGTAGGCGGCCTCTGGTGGCCGTATTTGTCCTTGAGTCTTAGCTCTGGGTTCCATCATTCCCTTGAGGAAACACAGGTGTTTGTGCTTGGGAAGAGAGCACAACGCCACACCTTTGCTGTTTTTTCCACTCATTTTCATCATTGTTCAAGGACATTGCAGTTCTGGTTATATCTGTAAACAGGGAAGCCAAAGACAGGCAGATACCAGATATACCATAGGGGGCCGGATGACACGGCCCTCATGACCTCTGAATGTGTCTGCTTTTCTGAAGCACACTTGTGTTTCCTCTGCACCTCCCAGGTGCTGTTGGCATGAAAGGAAAGGAGGTATCTTCGAGGGACAATCTTCGCCTTGTGCGATCCTTGGAGATGCCACGAGGACTCTGGACACATGTGGTGCGGGCTCCTTTGGAGGCTGTTGAATCCCTTCTGAATGTAAGTGTCCACTTTCTAAAGTCCTGATTTTCCTCATTTTCGGGCATGAATAATGTGCATGGATCGATGATGACTTCCATATATACATTCCTTGGAAAGCTGAACAAAATGAGTGAAAACTCTATACCGTCATCCTCGTCGAACTGAGGTCCAGCACACTGCTTATCAGGGGCTAGAGAGAGGGACAACATCCATTTGTTGACACGGGCTGCATCAATGCTTGGGATGGGGTTGTCTTTGGGCGAAGTGGAGTAGCTGGGCATTTTGGACTTCTGTGGCTGAGAGACAGCTTGGTTGAAACATTTCCCTCTGTGCGGCTGTGTGTGTCATCGATTCATACCCCTTGGCTCCTGCCCTCCCCCGAGGAAGACAGTGGCTTCTGCATGGGGACATAGCACAGTGTTGTTCCCAGGCACTTCTTCGGCTCACTCTTATCCTAAGTCGGAGACATGGGAGTTCCCATGGTGTTTGGGTATCATCAAGGGCAGGCAGTCGTGAGGAGGGTGGCAATACTGATTTGCTTTCTGCAGAGGAGCCCAGATAGAGTATCCACATTGAACCTGTATGTCCATAGGAGGAAACCCAAATCTCATGGCCCCAGAAGCATGCTGGCAGTGGAAGGGGAGAGAGCTGTGCATGTGTGTACTGCACAGCCTTCTGTCTGGGTCACAGAGTGATGACTGTGAGTCTCTTTCGGGCATTGTAGGGTGCCCATGGTCCATTTCATGATGACCTCAGGGTGCTGGGATGGGAACGTCATTGTGGGTCCACGTGCTCTTGCATCTCTGCAGACTGACTTGTGGAAGGTCTGTGTTAAGGAACCTCTGTGGGAGGCTTTTCCTTGGTGCATTTGAGGTGCCTGATGATGAGTGTGTAGGTTTCCGTATCCTGGTGACTTGTACTCAGAAGTGTGACCCAGCAAGGTCTCTGTGCTTAAATACCTTAGTGGCTCGTGATGTTATTTTCAAATTCCTCCTAGTTGTGTGTGACAATTCACACAAGTCTTTGTGAAATTGTCTTTGAATTATATGACAGGGCTAGTGTCCGTAGGCCAGTGATGGATAGGTTTTGGACTCCATAGCCATGTTCACAGCCAAGTGCCTTAAGATATTTGGTGTTCTCAGTCTTAGTGCCTTGGAAGCCCTGTAGGATTCAGTGTGTCTCATGCTCTTCTGGGTCCCCGAGCTGTACCCTTGAGGAAAACTATGAGTAGAGGTTGATTTGTGATTGAGCATGTTTCTCAGTGGGAAGAGTGTCAAAGGAGCCTGGGGTGAAAGTGTTTCAAAGCCAAAGGAAAATTGCCCTTTGCTCAAGAAGAGGCTTTCCTTGAAACTGTCCTCATTGAAATAGCCTCATGGATTTCATCTTCTCTGATGGCCAAGAGCAGGACTTTTGATTCAGAGGTGGCAAATGAGTGGTGTTGAGAGAGTTTGTTATGCTTGGTGCTCTGTAGCTGGATGGAGCCCTCAAAATTTGTGTGTGCCTGATAGCTTCATGCCTGGTTACACCCATGCACATGTCCCAACAAGAGGGGCTGCCCGTGGGAGATACATACATGATACAATACAGTGGGATGAATGGCATGGCCCTTGCAACGTATGTACCTGCCTGCTGTTCTCAAGCACACCTGTTTTTCCTCTGAACTTTCCAGGTGGTGCGGGCATAGAAGGAAGGCCATGAAGGACAATTTTGGTCTTGGGAGATCCCTGGAATTGATAGGGAGCCCCTTGATATGTGTGGCATGGGCTCCTTCAGGTGCTAGCGGATTCCTTAGGATGGTAAGTGTCCATTTCTCAAAAGCTCCAGATACTCCTCCTCCGCAGGGACAAAGACTGTGCGTGGATCGATGATGACTTCCATATATACATTCCTTGGAAAGCTGAACAAAATGAGTGAAAACTCTATACCGTCATCCTCGTCGAACTGAGGTCCAGCACGTTGCTGTTACAGGGGCTAGAGAGAGAGGGACAAATTTCATTTGATGATGCCCATTGCACCAAGGGAGTCCATCCAGGGTTAGGATGGGGTCTCATTTGGGTAACAGAGATTGGCAGGGGAGTGGAGGCTAGGTACACAGGACATTCCTTGTCTGAAGGACTCTGTGAGGCCAGGGTACCACACATGCTGTCTGCAGGAGTAGGTGAATGTGCAGGTTGCCCAGGAAGAGTTAGCTTGCAGCCTGCCTCTGCATGGCAGTTTGTCCTTGGGTCCTGGCTCTGGGTTTCCATGGTCCTTGGAGGAAGACAGGTGATTGCACTTGAGAAAAGAGAGCATAGTGCCAGACTTTTATTGTTTTTCTGCTCATTTCATCCTTCACCGAGGACAGTGAAGTTGTGGTCAGCAGGCATAGCGTTCAGGCCGGTGTGCCCATGTTGTGTCCCATGTGTTGTGAGCACATGCATGTGGCATGAACACATAGGCTCCCACTCCAAGCTGAGTCCGATAGGCAGTGAGGCTCTGGCTTATCCTGATTCCGGTGTAGGTCAAAGCCTTCCCATTAGGATTGCATGGCCCCGAGGCTATTATGAGGTGCATTGCAGGTGTGAAAGCAATGGTGTTGAGAGGGATGCTCAACATTAGTGCTCTTTAGCAGGATGATGCTATAAGGGCACCCTGGACCCAGACATGCATCCCCATGTACTTGCATTTCTGTGTCCGTAAAGAGTTGAAGCCAGAGACAGGCAGATTCCAGATGTATCGCAGGGGGCTGAATGACATGGCCCTTGTCACCTGTGTACCTGTCTGCCTTTCTGAAGCATGCTCGTGTTTCCTCTACACGTCCCAGGTAGCACTGGCATGGAAGGCAGGCCCGTGTTGGCGAGGGACAATTGTTATCTCATGTGAGCCGCGGAGATACCAGGAAGCCCCTGGACACAATGGCAAAGACTCCCTCGGAAGTTGTTGGATCCCTTCTGAATGTAAGCAGTTCTTTCCCAGCGCACTCTGATTTTCCTCATTTACAGGGACAAACACTGTGCGTGGATCGATGATGACTTCCATATATACATTCCTTGGAAAGCTGAACAAAATGAGTGAAAACTCTATACCGTCATCCTCGTCGAACTGAGGTCCAGCACGTTACTCCAATAGGGGCTAGACAGAAAGGGCCAACATTCGTTTGTTGATATGGGTTGCACCAATGGGTCCATCCAGGCTTAGGATGGGGTCCCCTTGGGCATTGCTCCCATGCACAGGAAATTGCTTGTCTGAAGGTCTTCTTTCTCCCTGGGCGGGATAAGTAACGTACTGTCTGAAGGACTAGGTGAATGGCAGGTGGCATGGGAAGAGTTTGTGTGTAGCCTGCCTCTGGTGGCCAAGTTTGTTCTTGAGTCCAAGCTCTAGATTCCCAGAGGAAGACAGATCCTCTGGTTGTGGGGAGAGCACAAGGCTACACCATTCTCATTTGTTAGCTCATTTTGTCCTTGGTGGCGGACGTTGTATTTCCAGGCACTCAGCATAGCCTCTTAGCCGCATGCCCATGTCATATCCCGTATGTTATGAGGATTTGTGTGTTGCCTGATCAGGCAGTCTTCTGCTTCAAGCTGGGGCTGTCAGGCAAGGAGTCTCTGGGTTATTCCAAACCTGATTTAGGTCAGTGTCTTCCTCTTTCGGGGTTTGTGGTCCCAAGGCTTTTGTGAGTGCCATTGCAGGTGTTGAAGCAATGATGTTGAGAGGTATGCTCAACGTCAGTGCTCTGTAGCGGGATGGTGCACCCCGAGGGCCTCCAGCCCCGAGATGAGCATCCCCGTGTCCATGCATTTCTGCGTCCGTAAACAGGGGAGGCCAGAGACAGGCAAATAGCAGATGTATCACAGGGCAATGGATAACATGGTCCTGTGACCTGTGCACCTGTCTGCCTTTCTGAAGCACGCCTGTGTTTCCTCTGCACTTCGCAGGTGGCGTTGGCATAAAAGGCGAGCTTGTATCATGAGGAATGATTGTCATCTCGTATGATCCTTGGAGATGGCAGGAAGCCCCTGGACACACATGGTGTGGACTCCTTCAGAGGCTGTTGAAACCTTCCTTAATGTGAGTGATTCCGTCCCAAAGCACTCTGAGTTTCTTCATTTGCAGGGATGACACCTGTGCTTGGATCGATGATGACTTCCATGTATACATTCCTTGGAAAGCTGAACAAAATGAGTGAAAACTCTATACCGTCATCCTCGTCGAACTGAGGTCCAGCACATTACTCCAGCAGGGACTAGACAGACAGGGCCAACATCCGTTTGTTGACATGGGTTATACCAAGGGGTCTGTTCAGGCTTAGGATGGGGTCTTTTATGGGTGAATGGGGTCACAGGAGTGGTGGCTCTCACGCAGAGGAAATTTCTTGTTTGAAGGACTTCGTCAGTGAGGGTGGGTAACACATGCATTGTCTGTAGGACTAAGTGAATGTCCATGTGGCCTAGCAAGAGTTAGCTGGCAGCCTACTCTGGTTGCCAGTTTGGTCTTGAGTCCTTGCTCTGGGTTCTCAGGTCCCCTGGAAGAAACACATCTGTCTAGTTGGGAGGAGGTACAAGGCCACATCTTTGTCATTTGTTGGCTAACTTTGTCCTTGGTTGAGGACATTAGAGTTTTGGTCACCGGGCATAGCCTATGTGCCTGTGTGCCTGTGTTATATCCCATGTGATTTGGGGACATGTATTTCGCAGGAACAGGTGAGCTCCTGCTCCAAGCTGGTTCTGATACCCAAGGGCCCTCTGACTTCTCCTAAACCCGATAGAGGTTAAAGCCTTCCTCCTTAGGGGTTCATGGTCCCAAAGCTTTTGTGAGTGGCATGGCTGGTATTGAAGCAGTGATGTTGAGAGGTATGGTCAATGTCAGTGCTCTTTAGCAGCATGGTGCACTGCAGGGGCCTCCAGCCCCGAGATGAGCATCCCCACATCCGTGCATTTTGCGTCCATGAACAAGGGAGGCCACATAAAGGCAGATAGCAGATGTATCCCAGGACACTGGATAACATGGCCCTGTGACCTGTGCACCTGTCTGCCTTTCTGAAGCACGCCCGTGTTTCCTCTGCACTTTGCAGGTGGTGTTGGCGTCAAGGCAGGCTTGTATCATGAGGAATAATTGTCACCTCGTATGATCCTTGGAGATGGCAGGAAGCCCCTGGACACACATGGTGTGGACTCCTTCAGAGGCTGTTGAAACCTTCCTTAATGTAAGTGATTCCATCCCAAAGCACTCTGAGTTTCTTCATTTGCAGGGATGAAACCTGTGCTTGGATCGATGATGACTTCCATATATACATTCTTTGGAAAGCTGAACAAAATGAGTGAAAACTCTATACCGTCATCCTCGTCGAACTGAGGTCCAGCACATTACTCCAGCAGGGACTAGACAGACAGGGCCAACATCCGTTTGTTGACATGGGTTATACCAAGGGGTCTGTTCAGGCTTAGGATGGGGTCTTTTATGGGTGAATGGGGTCACAGGAGTGGTGGCTCTCACGCAGAGGAAATTTCTTGTTTGAAGGACTTCGTCAGTGAGGGTGGGTAACACATGCATTGTCTGTAGGACTAAGTGAATGTCCATGTGGCCTAGCAAGAGTTAGCTGGCAGCCTACTCTGGTTGCCAGTTTGGTCTTGAGTCCTTGCTCTGGGTTCTCAGGTCCCCTGGAAGAAACACATCTGTTTAGTTGGGAGGAGGTACAAGGCCACATCTTTGTCATTTGTTGGCTAACTTTGTCCTTGGTTGAGGACATTAGAGTTTTGGTCACCGGGCATAGCCTATGTGCCTGTGTGCCTGTGTTATATCCCATGTGATTTGGGGACATGTATTTCGCATGAACAGGTGAGCTCCTGCTCCAAGCTGGTTCTGATACCCAAGGGCCCTCTGGCTTCTCCTAAACCCGATATGGTTAATGCCTTCCTCCTTAGGGGTTCATGGTCCCAAAGCTTTTGTGAGTGGCATCGCTGGTATTGAAGCAGTGATGTTGAGAGGTATGGTCAATGTCAGTGCTCTTTAGCAGCATGGTGCACTGCAGGGGCCTCCAGCCCCGAGATGAGCATCCCCACATCCGTGCATTTTGTGTCCATAAACAAGTGAGGCCAGAGAAAGGCAGATGGCAGATAGCAGATGTACCCCAGGACACTGGATAACATGGCCCTGTGACCTGTGCACCTGTCTGCCTTTCTGAAGCACGCCCGTGTTTCCTCTGCACTTTGCAGGTGGTGTTGGCGTCAAGGCAGGCTCGTATCTTGAGGAATGATTGTCACATCGTATGTCACATCGTATGATCCTTGGAGATGGCAGGAAGCCTCTGGACACACATGGTGTGGACTCCTTCAGAGGCTGTTGAAACCTTCCTTAATGTAAGTGATTCCATCCCAAAGCACTCTGAGTTTCTTCATTTGCAGGAATTAAATCTGTGCTTGGATCGATGATGACTTCCATATATACATTCCTTGGAAAGCTGAACAAAATGAGTGAAAACTCTATACCGTCATCCTCGTCGAACTGAGGTCCAGCACATTACTCCAGCAGGGACTAGACAGACAGGGCGAACATCCATTTGTTGACATGGGTTATACCAAGGGTTCTGTTTGGCCTTAGGATGGGGTCTTTTATGGTTGAATGGGGTCACAGGAGAGTGGTGGCTCCCAGGCATAGGAAATTTCTTGTTTGAAGGACTTTGTCAGTGAGCGTGGGTAACACATGCATTGTCTGCAAGACTGGATGAACGTCCATGTGGCCTAGCAAGAGTTAGCTGGTAACCCGCCTCTGATTGCCAGTTTGTTATTGAGTCCTTGTTCTGGGTTCTCAGGTCCCCTGAAGAAACAGATCTGTCTAGTTGGGAGGAGGGTACAAGGTCACAACTTTGTCATTTGTTGGCTAACTTTGTCCTTGGTTGAGGACATTAGAGTTTTGGTCACCGGGCATAGGCTGTGTGCCTGTGTTATATCCCATGTGATTTGGGGACATGTATTTCGCATGAACAGGTGAGCTCCTGCTCCAAGCTGGTTCTGATCCCCGAGGAGCCTCTGGCTTCTCCTATACCCGATAGAGGTTAAAGCCTTCCTCCTTAGGGGTTCATGGTCCCAAAGCTTTTGTGAGTGGCATGACAGGCATTGAGGCAGTGATGTTGAGAAGTATGTACAATGTCAGTGCTCTTTAGCAGCATGGTGCATTGCAGGGGCCTCCAGACCCGAGATGAGCATCCCCACATCCGTGCATTTTGCGTCCATGAACAAGGGAGGCCACATAAAGGCAGATAGCAGATGTACCCCAGGACACTGGATAACATGGCCCTGTGACTTGTGCACCTGTCTGCCTTTCTGAAGCACGCCTGTGTTTCCTCTGCACTTCGCAGGTGGTGTTGGCGTCAAGGCAGGCTTGTATCATGAGGAATAATTGTCATCTCGTATGATCCTTGGAGATGGCAGGAAGCCCCTGGACACACATGGTGTGGACTCCTTCAGAGGCTGTTGAAGCCTTCCTTAATGTAAGTGATTCCATCCCAAAGCACTCTGAGTTTCTTCATTTGCAGGGATGAAATCTGTGCGTGGATCGATGATGACTTCCATATATACATTCCTTGGAAAGCTGAACAAAATGAGTGAAAACTCTATACCGTCATCCTCGTCGAACTGAGGTCCAGCACGTTGCTGTTACAGGGGCTAGAGAGAGAGGGACAAATTTCATTTGATGATGCCCATTGCACCAAGGGAGTCCATCCAGGGTTAGGATGGGGTCTCATTTGGGTAACAGAGATTGGCAGGGGAGTGGAGGCTAGGTACACAGGACATTCCTTGTCTGAAGGACTCTGTGAGGCCAGGGTACCACACATGCTGTCTGCAGGAGTAGGTGAATGTGCAGGTTGCCCAGGAAGAGTTAGCTTGCAGCCTGCCTCTGCATGGCAGTTTGTCCTTGGGTCCTGGCTCTGGGTTTCCATGGTCCTTGGAGGAAGACAGGTGATTGCACTTGAGAAAAGAGAGCATAGTGCCAGACTTTTATTGTTTTTCTGCTCATTTCATCCTTCACCGAGGACAGTGAAGTTGTGGTCAGCAGGCATAGCGTTCAGGCCGGTGTGCCCATGTTGTGTCCCATGTGTTGTGAGCACATGCATGTGGCATGAACACGTAGGCTCCCACTCCAAGCTGAGTCTGATAGGCAGTGAGGCTCTGGCTTATCCTGATCCCGGTGTAAGTCAAAGCCTTCCCATTAGGATTGCATGGCCCCGAGGCTATTATGAGGTGCATTGCAGGTGTGAAAGCAATGGTGTTGAGAGGGATGCTCAACATTAGTGCTCTTTAGCAGGATGATGCTATAAGGGCACCCTGGACCCAGACATGCATCCCCATGTACTTGCATTTCTGTGTCCGTAAAGAGTTGAAGCCAGAGACAGGCAGATTCCAGATGTATCGCAGGGGGCTGAATGACATGGCCCTTGTCACCTGTGTACCTGTCTGCCTTTCTGAAGCATGCTCGTGTTTCCTCTACACGTCCCAGGTAGCACTGGCATGGAAGGCAGGCCCGTGTTGGCGAGGGACAATTGTTATCTCATGTGAGCCGCGGAGATACCAGGAAGCCCCTGGACACAATGGCAAAGACTCCCTCGGAAGTTGTTGGATCCCTTCTGAATGTAAGCAGTTCTTTCCCAGCGCACTCTGATTTTCCTCATTTACAGGGACAAACACTGTGCGTGGATCGATGATGACTTCCATATATACATTCCTTGGAAAGCTGAACAAAATGAGTGAAAACTCTATACCGTCATCCTCGTCGAACTGAGGTCCAGCACGTTACTCCAATAGGGGCTAGACAGAAAGGGCCAACATTCGTTTGTTGATATGGGTTGCACCAATGGGTCCATCCAGGCTTAGGATGGGGTCCCTTTGGGCAGTTGGAAGTCACAGGGAAGTAGGTGCTCCCATGCACAGGAAATTGCTTGTCTGAAGGACTTCTTTCTCCCTGGGCGGGATAAGTAACGTACTGTCTGAAGGACTAGGTGAATGGCAGGTGGCATGGGAAGAGTTTGTGTGTAGCCTGCCTCTGGTGGCCAAGTTTGTTCTTGAGTCCAAGCTCTAGATTCCCAGAGGAAGACAGATCCTCTGGTTGTGGGGAGAGCACAAGGCTACACCATTCTCATTTGTTAGCTCATTTTGTCCTTGGCGGCGGACGTTGTATTTCCAGGCACTCAGCATAGCCTCTTAGCCGCATGCCCATGTCATATCCCGTATGTTATGAGGATTTGTGTGTTGCCTGATCAGGCAGTCTTCTGCTTCAAGCTGGGGCTGTCAGGCAAGGAGTCTCTGGGTTATTCCAAACCTGATTTAGGTCAGTGTCTTCCTCTTTCGGGGTTTGTGGTCCCAAGGCTTTTGTGAGTGCCATTGCAGGTGTTGAAGCAATGATGTTGAGAGGTATGCTCAACGTCAGTGCTCTGTAGCGGGATGGTGCACCCCGAGGGCCTCCAGCCCCGAGATGAGCATCCCCGTGTCCATGCATTTCTGCGTCCGTGAACAGGGGAGGCCAGAGACAGGCAAATAGCAGATGTATCACAGGGCACTGGATAACATGGTCCTGTGACCTGTGCACCTGTCTGCCTTTCTGAAGCACGCCTGTGTTTCCTCTGCACTTCGCAGGTGGCGTTGGCATAAAAGGCGAGCTTGTATCATGAGGAATGATTGTCATCTCGTATGATCCTTGGAGATGGCAGGAAGCCCCTGGACACACATGGTGTGGACTCCTTCAGAGGCTGTTGAAACCTTCCTTAATGTGAGTGATTCCGTCCCAAAGCACTCTGAGTTTCTTCATTTGCAGGGATGACACCTGTGCTTGGATCGATGATGACTTCCATGTATACATTCCTTGGAAAGCTGAACAAAATGAGTGAAAACTCTATACCGTCATCCTCGTCGAACTGAGGTCCAGCACATTACTCCAGCAGGGACTAGACAGACAGGGCCAACATCCGTTTGTTGACATGGGTTATACCAAGGGGTCTGTTCAGGCTTAGGATGGGGTCTTTTATGGGTGAATGGGGTCACAGGAGTGGTGGCTCTCACGCAGAGGAAATTTCTTGTTTGAAGGACTTCGTCAGTGAGGGTGGGTAACACATGCATTGTCTGTAGGACTAAGTGAATGTCCATGTGGCCTAGCAAGAGTTAGCTGGCAGCCTACTCTGGTTGCCAGTTTGGTCTTGAGTCCTTGCTCTGGGTTCTCAGGTCCCCTGGAAGAAACACATCTGTCTAGTTGGGAGGAGGTACAAGGCCACATCTTTGTCATTTGTTGGCTAACTTTGTCCTTGGTTGAGGACATTAGAGTTTTGGTCACCGGGCATAGCCTATGTGCCTGTGTGCCTGTGTTATATCCCATGTGATTTGGGGACATGTATTTCGCAGGAACAGGTGAGCTCCTGCTCCAAGCTGGTTCTGATACCCAAGGGCCCTCTGACTTCTCCTAAACCCGATAGAGGTTAAAGCCTTCCTCCTTAGGGGTTCATGGTCCCAAAGCTTTTGTGAGTGGCATGGCTGGTATTGAAGCAGTGATGTTGAGAGGTATGGTCAATGTCAGTGCTCTTTAGCAGCATGGTGCACTGCAGGGGCCTCCAGCCCCGAGATGAGCATCCCCACATCCGTGCATTTTGCGTCCATGAACAAGGGAGGCCACATAAAGGCAGATAGCAGATGTATCCCAGGACACTGGATAACATGGCCCTGTGACCTGTGCACCTGTCTGCCTTTCTGAAGCACGCCCGTGTTTCCTCTGCACTTTGCAGGTGGTGTTGGCGTCAAGGCAGGCTTGTATCATGAGGAATAATTGTCACCTCGTATGATCCTTGGAGATGGCAGGAAGCCCCTGGACACACATGGTGTGGACTCCTTCAGAGGCTGTTGAAACCTTCCTTAATGTAAGTGATTCCATCCCAAAGCACTCTGAGTTTCTTCATTTGCAGGGATGAAACCTGTGCTTGGATCGATGATGACTTCCATATATACATTCCTTGGAAAGCTGAACAAAATGAGTGAAAACTCTATACCGTCATCCTCGTCGAACTGAGGTCCAGCACATTACTCCAGCAGGGACTAGACAGACAGGGCCAACATCCGTTTGTTGACATGGGTTATACCAAGGGGTCTGTTCAGGCTTAGGATGGGGTCTTTTATGGGTGAATGGGGTCACAGGAGTGGTGGCTCTCACGCAGAGGAAATTTCTTGTTTGAAGGACTTCGTCAGTGAGGGTGGGTAACACATGCATTGTCTGTAGGACTAAGTGAATGTCCATGTGGCCTAGCAAGAGTTAGCTGGCAGCCTACTCTGGTTGCCAGTTTGGTCTTGAGTCCTTGCTCTGGGTTCTCAGGTCCCCTGGAAGAAACACATCTGTCTAGTTGGGAGGAGGTACAAGGCCACATCTTTGTCATTTGTTGGCTAACTTTGTCCTTGGTTGAGGACATTAGAGTTTTGGTCACCGGGCATAGCCTATGTGCCTGTGTGCCTGTGTTATATCCCATGTGATTTGGGGACATGTATTTCGCATGAACAGGTGAGCTCCTGCTCCAAGCTGGTTCTGATACCCAAGGGCCCTCTGGCTTCTCCTAAACCCGATATGGTTAATGCCTTCCTCCTTAGGGGTTCATGGTCCCAAAGCTTTTGTGAGTGGCATGGCAGGCATTGAAGCAGTGATGTTGAGCGGTATGGTCAATGTCAGTGCTCTTTAGCAGCATGGTGCACTGCAGGGGCCTCCAGCCCCGAGATGAGCATCCCCACATCCGTGCATTTTGTGTCCATAAACAAGTGAGGCCAGAGAAAGGCAGATGGCAGATAGCAGATGTACCCCAGGACACTGGATAACATGGCCCTGTGACCTGTGCACCTGTCTGCCTTTCTGAAGCACGCCCGTGTTTCTTCTGCACTTTGCAGGTGGTGTTGGCGTCAAGGCAGGCTTGTATCATGAGGAATAATTGTCACCTCGTATGATCCTTGGAGATGGCAGGAAGCCCCTGGACACACATGGTGTGGACTCCTTCAGAGGCTGTTGAAACCTTCCTTAATGTAAGTGATTCCATCCCAAAGCACTCCTGAGTTTCTTCATTTGTAGGGATGAAACCTGTGCTTGGATCGATGATGACTTCCATATATACATTCCTTGGAAAGCTGAACAAAATGAGTGAAAACTCTATACCGTCATCCTCGTCGAACTGAGGTCCAGCACATTACTCCAGCAGGGACTAGACAGACAGGGCCAACATCCGTTTGTTGACATGGGTTATACCAAGGGGTCTGTTCAGGCTTAGGATGGGGTCTTTTATGGGTGAATGGGGTCACAGGAGTGGTGGCTCTCACGCAGAGGAAATTTCTTGTTTGAAGGACTTCGTCAGTGAGGGTGGGTAACACATGCATTGTCTGTAGGACTAAGTGAATGTCCATGTGGCCTAGCAAGAGTTAGCTGGCAGCCTACTCTGGTTGCCAGTTTGGTCTTGAGTCCTTGCTCTGGGTTCTCAGGTCCCCTGGAAGAAACACATCTGTCTAGTTGGGAGGAGGTACAAGGCCACATCTTTGTCATTTGTTGGCTAACTTTGTCCTTGGTTGAGGACATTAGAGTTTTGGTCACCGGGCATAGCCTATGTGCCTGTGTGCCTGTGTTATATCCCATGTGATTTGGGGACATGTATTTCGCATGAACAGGTGAGCTCCTGCTCCAAGCTGGTTCTGATACCCAAGGGCCCTCTGGCTTCTCCTAAACCCGATATGGTTAATGCCTTCCTCCTTAGGGGTTCATGGTCCCAAAGCTTTTGTGAGTGGCATGGCAGGCATTGAAGCAGTGATGTTGAGCGGTATGGTCAATGTCAGTGCTCTTTAGCAGCATGGTGCACTGCAGGGGCCTCCAGCCCCGAGATGAGCATCCCCACATCCGTGCATTTTGTGTCCATAAACAAGTGAGGCCAGAGAAAGGCAGATGGCAGATAGCAGATGTACCCCAGGACACTGGATAACATGGCCCTGTGACCTGTGCACCTGTCTGCCTTTCTGAAGCACGCCCGTGTTTCCTCTGCACTTTGCAGGTGGTGTTGGCGTCAAGGCAGGCTCGTATCTTGAGGAATGATTGTCACATCGTATGATCCTTGGAGATGGCAGGAAGCCTCTGGACACACATGGTGTGGACTCCTTCAGAGGCTGTTGAAACCTTCCTTAATGTAAGTGATTCCATCCCAAAGCACTCTGAGTTTCTTCATTTGCAGGAATTAAATCTGTGCTTGGATCGATGATGACTTCCATATATACATTCCTTGGAAAGCTGAACAAAATGAGTGAAAACTCTATACCGTCATCCTCGTCGAACTGAGGTCCAGCACATTACTCCAGCAGGGACTAGACAGACAGGGCCAACATCCGTTTGTTGACATGGGTTATACCAAGGGGTCTGTTCAGGCTTAGGATGGGGTCTTTTATGGGTGAATGGGGTCACAGGAGTGGTGGCTCTCAGGCAGAGGAAATTTCTTGTTTGAAGGACTTCGTCAGTGAGGGTGGGTAACACATGCATTGTCTGTAGGACTAAGTGAATGTCCATGTGGCCTAGCAAGAGTTAGCTGGCAGCCTACTCTGGTTGCCAGTTTGGTCTTGAGTCCTTGCTCTGGGTTCTCAGGTCCCCTGGAAGAAACACATCTGTCTAGTTGGGAGGAGGTACAAGGCCACATCTTTGTCATTTGTTGGCTAACTTTGTCCTTGGTTGAGGACATTAGAGTTTTGGTCACCGGGCATAGCCTATGTGCCTGTGTGCCTGTGTTATATCCCATGTGATTTGGGGACATGTATTTCGCACGAACAGGTGAGCTCCTGCTCCAAGCTGGTTCTGATACCCAAGGGCCCTCTGACTTCTCCTAAACCCGATAGAGGTTAAAGCCTTCCTCCTTAGGGGTTCATGGTCCCAAAGCTTTTGTGAGTGGCATGGCTGGTATTGAAGCAGTGATGTTGAGAGGTATGGTCAATGTCAGTGCTCTTTAGCAGCATGGTGCACTGCAGGGGCCTCCAGCCCCGAGATGAGCATCCCCACATCCGTGCATTTTGCGTCCATGAACAAGGGAGGCCACATAAAGGCAGATAGCAGATAGCAGATGTATCCCAGGACACTGGATAACATGGCCCTGTGACCTGTGCACCTGTCTGCCTTTCTGAAGCACGCCCGTGTTTCCTCTGCACTTTGCAGGTGGTGTTGGCGTCAAGGCAGGCTTGTATCATGAGGAATAATTGTCACCTCGTATGATCCTTGGAGATGGCAGGAAGCCCCTGGACACACATGGTGTGGACTCCTTCAGAGGCTGTTGAAACCTTCCTTAATGTAAGTGATTCCATCCCAAAGCACTCCTGAGTTTCTTCATTTGTAGGGATGAAACCTGTGCTTGGATCGATGATGACTTCCATATATACATTCCTTGGAAAGCTGAACAAAATGAGTGAAAACTCTATACCGTCATCCTCGTCGAACTGAGGTCCAGCACATTACTCCAACAGGGACTAGACAGAGAGGGCCAAAAAACATCCATTTTTTGATAAGGGTTATACCAAGGGGTCTGTTTAGCCTTAACATGGGGTCTTTTATGGTTGAATGAGGTCACAGGAGAGTGGTGGCTCCCATGCACAGGAAATTTCTTGTTTGAAGGACTTTGTCAGTGAGGGTGGGTAACACATGTATTGTCTGTAGGACTAAGTGAATGTCCATGTGGCCTAGCAAGAGTTAGCTGGTAGCCCACTTCTGGTTGCCAATTTGTTCTTGAGTCCTTGTTCTGAGTTCTCAGGTCCCCTGAAAGAAGACAATCTGTCTGGTTGGGAGGAGAATACAAGGCCGCATCTTTGTCATTTGTTGGCTAACTTTGTCCTTGGTTGAAGACATTAGAGTTTTGGTCACCAGGCATAGCCTCTGTGCCCATGTTGTATCCTGTGTCTTTGGGGGACATGTACATTGCATGAACAAGTGAGCTCCCGCTCGTTGGTTGTGATACTCGAGGAGCCTCTGGCTTATCTTAAACCCAATATAGATATAGGTGAAAGCCTTTCTCGTTAAGGGTCGAGGGCCCCCTGCTTTGTGAGCATCATTGTAGGTATTGAAGCAACGATATTGAGAAGGATGCTAAATATGCTCTTTAGTGGGATGATGTACTCTGAAGGCACCTGACCCCCAGACGAGCATCCCTGTGTCCATGCATTTCTGTGTTTATGAACAGGTGAGGCCAGAGACAGGCAGACAGCAAATGTATCACAGCGGGCTGGATGACATGGCCCTTGGAACCTGTGCACATGCCTGCCTTTCTGATGCATGTCCGTGTTTTCTCTGCACCTCCCCAGTGGTGTTCGTGTAAAAAGCAGGCTCATGTTGGCAAGGAATGATTGTCATCTCATGTGATCCTGCGAGATGGCGGAAGTCTGGGGCCACATGGAGCGTGGGCTCCTTCGGAGGCTGATGGAACCCTCCTGAATGTAAGTGATTCCTTCCTAAAGCGTGCTGATTTTCCTCATTTGCAGAGGCAAAGACTGGATCGATGATGACTTCCATATACACATTCCTTGGAAAGCTGAACAAAATGAGTGAAAACTCTATACCGTCATCCTCGTCGAACTGAGGTCCAGCACACTGCTCCATCAGGGGCTAGAGAGAGGGACAACATCCATTTGTTGAGACGGGCTGTGTCAACACTTGGGATGGGGTCGTCTTTGGGCAAAGTGGAGTAGCTGGGCATTTTGACTTCCGTGGCTGAGAGACAGCTTGGTTGAAGCGTTTCCCTCTGTGTGGCTGTGTGTGTCCTTGATTCATACTCCTTGGCTCCTGCCCTCCCCCGAGGAAGACAGTGGCTTCTGCATGGGCAGACAGCACAGTGTTGTTCCCGGGCACTTCTTCGGTTCACTTTCATCCTCATTTGGAGACGTAGGAGTTCCCATGGTGTTTGGGTAGCAGTGGGGGCAGGCAGTCCTCAGGAGGATGGCGATGCTGATTTGCTTTCTGCGGAGGAGCCCAGAGCGGGTATCCATGTTGAACTTGTATGTCCCTAGGAGGAAGCCAGTCCCATCGCCCCTGAAGGGTCTTGGCAGTGGGAAGGGGAGAGGCCTGCATGTGCATTTACTGGACAGCATTCCATGTGGGTCGTGGAGCGATGGCTGTGGGCCTCTTTCAGACATTGTAGGGCGCCCACGTTTCGTTTCATGATGACCTCAGGGTGCTGGGACAGGAATGTGATGGCAGGTCCACGTGCTTCTGCAACTCCTCAGACTGACTTGGTCTGTGTTCAGGACCCTGTGTGAGATGCTTGTCTCCATTAGGCATTTGAGCTTATATTGGCCCAGGGTTTCTACCCATCCTAGGTTGTGCATACTTTGCCTCTGAACCGCTCAGGCACCTCAGTGCAGTCAGCGTGCCTGATTGTAAGAGTGTGACTTCCCGCATCCTGGAGATCTCTACTCCTTGGTGGTCCAGGAAGGTCTCTGTGCTTAATTACCATAGTGGCTCGTGATGTTAGGTTATTTTCTAATTTCTCCTCATGCTTCCCAGCAGTCTTTGTGAAATAGTCATCTTGTTGTAGGACAGGGCTAGTGTCCACAGGCAGTGATGCATAGGTTTTAGACTGTGCAGCCATGTTCATAGGAAAGTGCCTTAAAATGTGTGATGTTCTCAGCCACAGTGCCTTAGAAGCCCTGTGGGAGTCAGTGTGTCTGGTGCTCCTCTGGATCCCTGAGCTGCACCTGTGAGGAAGACGCTGAGGTAGAGGTTAAGTTGTTATTGAACGTTTTTCTCAATCTGAAAAGTGTTGAAGTAGCCCAGGGTGAAAAGTCTTCAAGACCGAAGGAAAATTGCCTTTTGTACTGGAAGAGTTTTTCCCCGAAACTCTCCTCATTTAAGTAGCCCTGTGGCCTTTGTCTTCTCTGATGACCAAGAGGAGGGCTTTTGAGTCAGTGGTGGCAAATGAGTGGTTTTGAGTGAGTTCTTACACTTAGGGCTCTGTAGCTTGATAGTGCCTTCAAAATTAACACATGCCTGATATCTTCGTTCCTGGGTAGACCCATACACCCATCCCAAAAGGGCAGTAGCCTGTGGGAAGTACATATGGGATACACCACAGTGAATTGAATGGCCTAGCCCTTTTGACATGTGTGCCTGCCTGCCGTTCTGAAGAACACCTGTTTTTCCTCTGCACTTCCCAGGAGTTGTGGCAATGGAAGTAAGGCCAGTGGCTACGAGGGACAGTCTTCATCTTGGAAGATCCATCGAGATGGCAGGGAGCCCCTTGACAAGTGGAATCTGGTCTCCTTTGGTGCTGGTGGATCCCACAGGTTGGTAAATGTCCATTTTCCAAAAGCCCCTGATGTTCCTTCTTTGTAGGGACAAAGACTGTGCATGGATCGATGATGACCTCAATACATGCATTCCTTGGAAAGCTGAACAAAATGAGTGAAAACTCTATACCGTCGTCCTCAGCAAACTGAGGTCCAGCACATGGCTCCAGCTGGGGCTGGAGAGAAGGACAACTTCCATTTGTTGATGCAGGTAGCACTAAGCCATCCATCCAGGCTTAGGATGGGGTCCACTTTGGATCATAGGGAGTCATGGGGCAGTAGGCGCTCCTGTGCCGAGGAGATTCGTTGTGTGAAGGCCTTCTCTCTGTGAGGCTGGGGCAGCATACACACTGTCTGCAGGACTAGGGGAATGTGCAGGTGGCACAGAAGAGTTAGCCGGTAACCCGCCACTGTGTGGCCAGGTTTGTCCTTGAGTGCTGGCTCTGGGTTCCCTTGTCCCCCAGAGGTAGATAGCCCCTTGTGGTTGGGAAGAGCCCAAGGCCACACCCTTGCTGTTCTTTGGCTCATTTTTCTCATGGCTGAGGACTTTTTAGTGCCCGTGGTGTTTTTGTAGCAGCAGCGGAAGTCAGTTGTGAAGAGGTTAGTGGTGCTTATTCTCTTTCTGGAGAATATCCTGTGGATTGGCTCCATGAGTGATTTGTATGTCCTCCGGAGAAACGGAAATCCCATGGCCAGCGATGGTTACTCCAGGTGGGGATGAGAAGGCGCCATGCATGTATTGACTTGGTACCCTAAGACGGGGATGGTCAGGCACGTTTGCGAGTGTGTACTGCACATCACAAATGCCATGTTGGCTTTGGGGTGCTGGGAGTGGAATATGATCTGATGTCTACATGGGAGGGCCTTTCCGCAGATGGCTTTTGTTTCCTGGCAGTCTTTGTTCTGTCCCCAGTCACATGTTTTTCTCCAGGGAACATTTTATTGGAGTATGTCGGGTCAGTATCAGGAAAAAAAAAAATGTTGTGGTTATCCCAGCATTAAGTGTGGTGATACAACAGCAGTGTGGATGGTAGCTCAAGTGAACCGTAGCAAAACCAAAATATATTGGTGTATGTAAGTGGCCCTATTCTCTCCTACCTATTAAGTCTATCAGTCTCTTCTTTCTGCAATAATCTCAGTGATCCAGAAACTTTTTCAGAAGGTCTTTTTTTTGATATTTCATGTCCTTGTGGTTGTACTAGTACTCCCTGCAGTGCTAAGTCTGGGCCATTCTGCTATCCTAGTGCTACTGGAGTTTCCACTGTTTTGGGGGCACTGTCTGGTCATTGTGGACACCTCTCTTGGGGCTCTTTAACAAGAAGTACGTTAGGGGTCAGGTTTGGGGCAGTGTTGACCTCCTGCCTAAGGTCAAAGGCAGTTTTCTTCCTAAATCTTATTGCAGGATTCACTGCCCAGGGGTTGTGTGACAAAATTAGGGTATCCCATGTGGACCTGTGTCCAATATCAAGGCAGTGTTGGATAATTTTCTGTATCTGCAAGGCTCCCATTGGACCCTTTATGTCCAGCAGACATTCACAGGCCAACTTTTCCCTTATACACAGGGGCCCTCATTCCTGCCATGCAGAGCTTCCATGAAACCATCATTCAGGTTTTAAGTGCAAGGATTTCTCTCGAGAGTTTTAATTTGTTTCTTTAACACACCATTTTCTTTTCTATAAATTCTGCTTTCTAGCAGAAAACAGATTGTGGTTTGTAGCACAGATGAAATTATCAGGTCATAGTCTACTTTTCTGCCCCATCTTGGATTAGTGAGCCTTTGAAATATGTTCCTTGATCACTGGCAATGGTTCTTGGAATACCAGACCTTAGTTATAAGCATTGCAGACCTACAAAGGTTTGTAGTTATTTTTAACTGTGTGAAGCAATGGATTTGTTTGTATCTTGTCACTCATGGCTGTCAGCAAAATTTAGGTGTTACTAAACCAGACCACACCCACAAATTATAGTGCCTCTGTTTCCTTCCGTAGTAGCCTGTGGGAAGTAGGTACAGGATGCACCACAACGGAATGAATGGCATGGCGCTTGAGACCTGTGTACCTGCATGCCTTTCTCAAGCACACCTGTTTTGCCTCTCATTCCTAGGTGGTCTGACATGGAAGAAGGCCACAGGCTGCGATGGATGATCTTTGTCTTGGGGGATTCCTGGAGATGGTGGGGAGCCCCTGAGCACGTGCAGCACATGTGGCGTGGGCTTCTTCAGAAGCTGGTGGACCCCTCAGGATGGTAAATGTCCATTTTCCAAAACCTTTTGATATTCCATCTTTGTAGGTACAAAGACTGTGCATGGATCAATGATGACCTTTATACATGCACTCCTTTGAAAGCTGAGCAAAACGAGTGAAAACTCTATACCGTCATCCTCATTGAACTGAGGTCTGGCACATTGCTCCAACAGTGGGTAGATAGAGAGGGAACACTTCCATTTGTTGACGAAGGTTACATTGAGGGGTTTGTCCAGCCTTAGGATGGGGTCCCCTTTGGGCAAAGGGAGTCGCAGGGGAGTGCGGCCTCCTGTGCACAGGAGATTCCTTGTGTGAAGGATTCCTCTCTGTGAGGGCAGGGAAGCACACATACTGTATGCAGGAGCAGGTGAATGTGCCTGTGGCACAGGAAGAGTTAGCGGGTAGCCTGTCTCTGCATGGCCAGGTTTGACTTGTCCTAGCTCTGCATTCCCTCCTCCCTTAGAGGAAGTCGGTTTCTTCAGAAGACTTAAATTTGTGGAATTTAGTAGAATATTATCCACATAATGTTCCCAGTGAATGCTAGGCATATCACCCAAGATGGCCAGGCTTCTGGCCATAAACCATAGTAAGTAGTAGGGTGTGCATATATCCATTAGGGAGAACCTGAAAGGCCCTTTTTTGGCCCTCCAAGGTGAACACCTGCACAAGCAAGTGAAGCACGCCATCTGCCTGTATGAGCCCCGTGTGCCTGGCCTGGCCTGTGCTCCTCACCATGTCTCCTACTTCTGTTGCCCCTTCGCCTTGCCAGGTGGAGTCTGACTGATTTTTGCCACTGCTGCTGCCACAGGCCACCTGGGGCCCCAGCCAGTTTGAGGAAAGTGGCTCTGCCTGATTTTCCTTTTTCTTTTTTTTTTCCTCTTTTTTCTCCATTTCTGACTTCAACAGGTACTTGGAGTTGCTGCTTCTGCAGCCACAGAGGACTCCCCAGTTTGGAGGACTGTGGCTGTGGGCTCCCTAAGCATCTCTCTGCAGAGACCCTCCGTTTTCCATTTTACCCACCACGTCAATAACTAACACAGTGGCGGAGGAGTGCATGTCTCTTCCTATTTGTCATTACTCTTCTAAGTTGCACAGCTATACTCGGCCACTGGTCAGAATAAGAGAAAAAGCAGTGAAACCAGGAGGATCCTACAAGAAATACTCCGTTTCATTTTTGTTTGTGCATATACCTTTTCTGTTTAATTGTGGACTTTGATTTGATACGCTTCCAGTGCAGATACAGATTGCATATGTAAGAGAGTATGGAGTTGCATAGAAAGAAGACTTGTCATTTTCCTGTACTGTTGGTGTTCTAATATATCTTCGTGATTTTTTGCCTCTTCTGGCTTTAGAAGATACACCAACATGGTTTGCAACATAGCCTCTTCTTATTTTGGTAAGGGACCAAATGTGCATGTCAGTGATAGGTGTTACCTTGAATTTGGGTCAGTGCTTGTGTGATTATATTCAGTGATGTCATTTTCTCTCACACTCAAGTCACAAAATATTTAACCACTTATTATTTTTTTTTATATCTGGAGGAATAATCCAAAAGATTGTGCTGTAAAGCTGGAACAGTTTCCAGTTATGCTAATTGTTTGTATAATACTTAGTTGACTTTATCCGTGGTTTGTTGGCTTTTTTTCCTGTAGCTCGTCAAGGTTTTTCTATGAGTTCTGTTAAAGAGTCGGAAAATGGAGCCTAGAAGACATGCTTCAGTTTCCAGGATGGTTGTGTTTTCCAGAGAGGCATAGGTAAACCATTGGCACAGCCCTGCCTCCCACAGATAGTTCCGGGTACAATGTTTCATATCTAGACTTGGACTTCTGTCCTACCATACTTCTTTGTGTGCAGGTATTTTGGGGGATAAAATTCTTGTTTTCACCTGTATAGATGTCTCGCATGTACTCTTGTGATGGTTTGATTTATCCATTGTGTTCACGTTTCAGTGAGCACAATATGGGATTTAATTTCCAATCTAAAGTCTGTGACTGCCGGCTGGGCGCAGTGACTCACGCCTGTAATCCCAGCACTTTGGGAGGCCGAGGTGGGCAGATCATGAGGTCAGGAGATCACGACCATCCTGGCCAACAGGGCAAAATCCCGTCTCTACTAAAAATACAAAATACAAAAATTAACCATGCATGGTGTTGTGCGCCTATAGTCCCAGTTACTTGGGAGACTGAGGCAAGAGAATCACCTGATCCTGGGATGCGGAGGCTGCAGCAAGTTAAGATCATGTCACTGCACTCCAACCTGGGCAACAGAGACTCTGTCTAAAAAAAAAAAAAAGAAGAATATTATAATTATTTTCAACCTCATGTCTCCGTGTCACACACAGATCTATGAAGCTGTGTTCTTTTTTTTTTTCCAGAGTATTTTCTTTCTTGTCTAGATTAGCTAAATTTGATTGTTCTATTCTAAATTCACTTAATCACTACTCTATTATTTTTGAAATTTTCAGTTCTATTTTTTCACTTGGTTATTTAAAAAAAAAAAAAAACTACTACTATCTCTCTGAGATTTCTACTTTTTTGCTTTTTTCAATAAGCTTTATAATTATTTGCCAAAGCATTTTTACCATGACTGTTTTTAACTTCTTCAGATAAGCACAACATTTGGTTAATCTTGAGGCTGGATTAGTTAACTGTCTTTTCTCATCCTGCGTATGATTTTCCTTCTAATTGTGATTTTTCCATTTCTTGTTAGATGGGTAATGTTTTAGTTTATCCTGCATTTTTTTTTCCTTTTTAAGTTAGGGGAATCTGAATCTATTCAAATGTTTTGTTGTAGCAGGCGTGTGCCCTGTTTAGGTTTAATTTGAATGTCCTGTCCTACATTTGTAGGCCATGTTTTCATAGGCAATCTTGCTATCAGAGCTGAGGGGGCGCTGTTCTGATCACTTAGTTTATCTGATGTTGCCGGTCCTCCAGCTCGTGCCTACTGGTACTTCCTGAGATGGCGAAGGGTTTTCTGTACTTCCAGATGCCGGGTATCTCTGTGTAGGGGGAGGAGACTCTGGACCACAGGAATGAAGAGAGCACCCTAGGTCAGGCAACTCAGTCATACGGGATAACCTGGGTCAACCAGCCAGTAGCTTCATGAAGTGTGGGAGGGGATTCTCCAGTGTAGGGAACACGGAAGCTACGCATGGGAGAAGGGCTACAGCGTGGGGATCCCCAGGCCATTTGAACGGTAAATGTCTGTGTTACACATCTTTGCTCACTTTTTCTCTATCCTTGTAGTTCATTGTGGAACCAGCACAGATTTCCATATGAAAGTTTTTTTTTTAACCTCAAAAAGTGACAGAATGGAGTGTATCATGGAAAAATCTGACATCAAAACCTCAAAATGTGATATTGGTAAGCATTTTGTCCTGAGAATACCAGCATTTCCTCTTAGGGGATCATGACACTGCAGTGACCACGTGACCCTGGCTGTGCTCATCAGCCTGGGCTGGTCATTGACTGTGATGCTGGTCTCCATGCTTCCAAAGGTGGCAGCTGTGTGCTCAGTGTCTGCCACATGTCTCAGGCTCAAGGTCCCTTTTATAAGTGTGCCTGGATCGATGATGACTTAAAAATGGATCTCATCGGAATCTGAACAAAATGAGTGACCAAATCACTTCTGTGCCACTTCTGTGAGCTGAGGTCCAGCACAGGGACCGTGCCAGACAAACACGAGGAGGGCCTTCAGTTTGGTCAGCACTGGTACCAAAACGGCCTGTGGAATTAGAAAACTAACCAGCTCATATACAGTAGAGGAAATTATTGGACAGTTACCTACCAATATGTGGTTGGGGGTAAGATGGAGACTCTTCTAGTGCTTGGCTGGTAGCATCTATACACTGCAGTAACCAGACACTGGGGAGCCAGCACAGGAGTTACAGGATTTACAGGAAATTCTTGTGCAAACCCACAAGCCATTCGGACGTTTGTGTGAGCGCTCAGAATATTCTGGTTGATGATTTGTTGCTTGATGGCAAAGAGTTTTCAGCATTCAAAGACATCATGAGTTTTTACTTCTCATTTCCTTTTAAGTGAAATAATCGCATGGAAATTAAAGAATAATTATCTTACATGAAATATATGAAACTTATATGAAATATAAGATATTTGTATCATATAAGATATAAATACATGAAATCTTATCGTATATTTTCATTTGATTGCCAACCTAGTCACAAGGACTGAAACAGCTGTTTCTTTTTTGTTTTCCCATCAACCAAGCAAGCTGTTTAACACATGGTTCAGTGCTGGTTTCCACTACATGTTGCAGCAAACATTTTTAGAAGTGGTATTTCAAATTCTTGGATTTTCACATGGATTTCATTGTCTACTTTCATAGGTCCTCCATGTGTGACCACTGTATTATTTAAAAGTTGTAATAAATGATTTTGAAGGGTATGTGCTGGAGGTTCTTTGGGATAAATGTTTTAGAAAACATTATTTCCATACAATTTCGATCAAAGACATGAGCATAATTGTTCTTGTTATACAGATGGTCCAATGAGTGTCTAATGTGAATTCTTATAACTGCTTATAACACAATAGTTCATTAAGCAAATCTTGTTTCACAACTTTCCTAATTTCTCCTGTACTCTGTAGATTGGGTGAGATAGAATTCCATGGAATTTCATTGCCAAACCAGTGAAGTGCTAATTTTGACATTTGTACCAGCTGATGTAGCTTTGAAGAAGCACATCAATACCACTTCTAAGGTAACATTCAATTTTTAGTGAATTTATTTTTGTGAGTTATTTTTATTCTTTTAAGTACTCAAGAATTTAGGTTCACAAAGAATTGGTTAATACTAACAGTTTCAGACATTAATATTCTGATGAGCTGAGGCATCAGTCTCTTTTTTTTAAAGATTTTGTTCTTTTCTGTATTTCGAATAACATGAAATGTCCAACAGGAGTTATAAGTTAGTGTGTATTCCATATATGTTAATAGTGAAACATCCTGTCTTAGGCACGGCTAAAAATTGTCCATGTATGCTTCTCAGATTCATATACATACTCTCTTCCAACAGGACAGCATAGACCAAGAACTGGGTTTCATATGGATGAATTTATTCTTCCTTTGAGGCAAGACAAGAAGGAAAGAAAGTATTGGGACTAATGCCATCCTCAAGGGCCAGTGGGAACTCTAATATTGGTAAGCCTTTTGTCCTGAGAATACCAACATTTCCTCTTAGGGAATCGTAACACTCTGGTAACCATGAGACTCTGGCTATGCTAGTCCACCATGGGCTGGTCATTGACTGTGATCTTGGTCTCCATGATTGAATAGTGTGGGTCGGTGTGTCCCAGTGACCAATGTGCTTAGTGTCTGCCACATATCTCAGACTCAAGGTCCCTTTTATAAATGTGCCTGGATCGATGATGACTATAAAAAAATGGATCTCATCGGAATCTGAACAAAATGAGTGACCAAATCATTTCTGTGCCACTTCTGTGAGCTGAGGTCCAGCACTGGGACCATGCCAGGCAAACATGAGGAGGGAGCGAGTTTACAGGGACTAGGGTATTGGAAAACTAACCTACCCATATATATTAGAGCAAATGAATTGTTCTCAGGTCTGTAAATATCTAACTGTGGTTTGACATAGCAAGTCTCTTTGTACTTGCTTGGCAGCATTTATGGAAACAGTTGGTTGGTAGACCCTGGGGAACCAGGACATAGTGAGACTCAAGGGACGTTATTGCACCTACCCTTGAGCCATTCACACATTTGTCTGAGCTCGCAGAATTTTCTGGTTGATGATCAGTCTCTTGAGGGTAATGAGAGGGTCAACATCCAAATCCAAAGATAATGAGATTTTACTTTTTTTTGAGATGGAGTCTCATTCCGTTGCTCAGGCTAGAGTACAGTGGCACAGTCTCGGCTCACTGCAACCTCTGCCTCCTGGGTTCACGAGATTCTCCTGCCTCAGCTTCCCGAGTAGCTGGGATTACAAGTGCCCGCCACCACTCCTGCCTAATTTTTGTATTTGTAGTAGAGATGGAGTTTCACCATATTGGCCAGGCTGGTCTCGAACTCCCGACCTTGGGTGATCCACCCACCACAGCCTCCCAAAGTGTTGGGATTACAGGCGTGAACTACCATGCCCGACCTTACTTTTTATTTTCAATTAAGTGAAACAATTACATGGAAATTAAAAAAAAAAAATGGTACTCTAAGTAGACTATTCTAGTGTATTTTAATGTTCTTGCCAATTCAGCCCCTAGGATTGTATCACTTGTTTTTTCGATTTTGGTTTTTCTTATGAAAAAGCAAACCATTGTTTTTATTTGAGTGCTGGATTCAACTATATACTGCCTCAAATAAACTTAGATTATATTTCAAATTCTTTTTTACATAGATTTCATTGGCTATATTCATATATCCTCAAAGGTTTCCATTGTGTTTGAAGAGATATCCTAATTGTAATAAATGCTTTTGATTGGGGATGCCAGGGGAACTTTGAGACTAATGTCTCAGATTTAAAAAAAAAAGTTTATATTTTATAGTGATCAAGGATGTAAGAATAATTTTGTCATTCATTGGATAGTCCAGTGAGTGTCTAGTGTGAATTCTTATATTCCCTTGTAACTAAATATTCCATTTGGCAAATTTTGTTTCATAACTTCCCTAATTTCCTCTACACTTTGTAGATTGGGTGAGATACAATTCCATGGAATTTTACCACTGAACCAGTGAAGGGCTAATTTTGTCATTTGTACCAGTTAACTAATTTGGGAGGAAACAGAACAACACACTCCTGAGGTAGTATCCAATTTTTGGTAAATTTATTTTTATTATTTTTAAAACTGTCAGTGATTTGGTTTTGTGAACAATAGGTTAATACAGTGTTAGGAATTATTAATCTGATGCGCTATCTGAAGCGTCAGTTTTCCTTAAGATTTTTTTCTTCTCTGTACTTTGGATAACATTTAAAACATTTCCAAGAGTTACAAATTAGTATGTTTTCTATGCTGATTAATAATGAAACCTTTTGTCTATACAAATTTTAAAAAATGGATGCGTGTGTGTGTGTGTGTGTGTATATATATATAATCTCTTCTCACAAGATGATGCAGACCAAAACTGCATTTTACATTTTATATGGCCAAGTTTATTGTTTCCTTGTGTCGTAATATGATGGAAAGTAATGGGAATAATTCTGCTTCCTGTCCTTAGGGACCAGTAGGAATTTTCCCATGGTAAACATTTTGTCCTTAAAATACTGACATCCTGTTAAGAGATCATGACACTCCAATGACCATGTGACCCTGGCTATGCTAGTCCTCCAGGGGGCTGACCATTGGCAGTGATGCTGGTCTCCATGATTAAATAGTGTGGGTCAGCATGTCCCAGGGTGACAGAAAGCTGTGTGATCAGTATCTGTCACATATCTCAGACTCAAAGTTCCTTTTTAAAATGTGCCTGGATCGATGATGACTTAAAGATTGATCTAATTTAAATCTGAACAAAATGAGTGACCAAAACACTTCTGTACCACTTCTGTGAGCTGAGGTCCAGCACAGAGACCACTCCAGTCAAACATGTTGCCTGGAATTGCAACTAGTTGGTCAGTTAGAAGTAACCACAGGGACTGGGGTATTTGAAAACCACTTGAGTGCCTTTATTGGAGGAAATGAATTTTACATTTGTGTATAAAAATTCAATTGTAGGGTAAAATGGAAACTCTGAGAGTTTGGTTGGCGGCATCTATATACCATAGAAACAGAGCCTGGGAAGCAGAACAGTGAGACCCAAGAGAAATGTTCCTGCCTGTACTTGGTCTGTTCCCACATTTGCCTGAACTACTGATTGACCTTTTGAGGGTGATGAGATGGTCAGAATCCAAGGATATTATGAGTTTTTACTTCTTATTTATTTATTTATTTATTTATTATTTGGGGTACATGTGCAGAACATGCAGTTCTGTTACATTGGTATACATGTGCCATGGTGGTTTGCTACACCCATCAACCTATCATCTACATTAGGTATTTCTCCTAGTGCTGTCCCTCCCATAGCCCCTGACCCACTGACAGGCCCTGGTGTGTGATGTTCCCCTCCCTGTGTCCATGTGTTCTCATTGTTCAACTCCCACTTATGAGTGAGAACATGTGGTGTTTGGTTTTCTGTTCTCATGTTTGCTGTAATGATGGTTTCAGCTTCATCCATGTCCCTGCAAAGGACACGAACTCATCCTTTTTTATGGCTGCATAGTATTCCATGGTGTATATGTGTCCCATTTTCTTTATCTAGTCTATCATTGATGGACATTTGGGTTGGTTCCAAGTCTTTGCTATTGTTAATAGTGCCGCAATAAACATATGTGTGCATGTGTCTTTATAGTAGCATGATTTATAATCCTTTAGGTATATACTTAGTAATGGGATTGCTGAATCAAATGGTATTTCCACTTCTAGATCCTAGAGGAATCACCACACTGTCTTCCACAATGGTTGAACTAATTTACACTACCAACAACACTGTAAAAGTGTTCCTGTTTCTCCACATCCTCTCCAGCGTTTGTTGTTTCGTGACTTTTTTAATGGTCACCATTATAACTGGCATGAGATGGTGTCTCACTGTGGTTTTGATTCGCATTTCTTTAATGACCAGTGATGATGAGCCTTTTTTCATGTTTGTTGGCTGCATAAATGTCTTTTGTTTTACTTCTCATTTTCTTAAAGTGAAGCAATTTCATGTGGTATCTTCCAAGTGTATTTTAATCAGTTGCCAACCCAGCTGCTAAGATTGAACCAGTTGTTTTGTTTTTCTCTTTTTTTTCCTATTAATTTAGCAAACAATTTCATATATAGTTTGCTATCCTTCTCCATGGGGCCTGCATCTTCAGATTCAACTAACCATGGATTGAAAATATTTGACAAAAAATTGTATGGTTTTATCTGTACTGAAGATGTACAGTCTTTTTCTTTCTTTCTTTCTTTTTTTTTTTTTTTTTTTTTTTTTTTTTTTTTTTTTTTTTTTTTGAGACAGAGTGTTACTCTATCGCCCAGGCTGGAGTGTAGTGGCATGATCTCAGCTCACTACAACCTCTGCCCCCTGGGTTCAAGCGATTCTTCTACCTCAGCCTCCCAAATAGCTGGGATTACCGGCACCCACCACCATGCCCGGCTAATTTTTGTGTTTTTAGTAGAGATGGGGTTTCATTTTGTTGGCCGGGCTGGTGTGAAACTCCTGACTTCAAGTGATCTGCCTGCCTCGGTCTCCCAAAGTGCTGGGATTACAAGCATGAGCCACTGTGCCCAGCCAAGTGCAGTGTTTTTCTTTGGTCATTATTCCCTAAAAAACACAGTGTAACAGCTATTTACATAGTATTTACGTTGTATTCGGTATCATGAGTAATCTAGAAATGATTTCCTGCATATCAGGATGTACATAGGTTCTCTGACAATAGTGCACACTGTGTTCGCTGTGTTTAAAGAAATGTGCTAGCTATAGAATAAATAAATTTGAAGTCAGTGTGCTGAGAAAGCACTGACATGGATAGAAAATATTCTATCTGTATAGAATAGACAGAATAGAATAGAATAGAAAAAATTCTATCTGTATCAGTCTGATCAAAGAAGTGAGTATAGTCTTGTCATACATACAGTCTAATGAATGTCTAAAGTTAATTCTTATAACTGCTTGTAACAATATTTCATTTGGCAAATGTTGTTTCACAACTTTCCTAACTGCCCCTGTACTTTGTAGATTGGTTGTCACAGAATTCCATGGACTTTAACCAGTGATGCGCTGATTTTGTCATTTGTACCAGCTAACTCATCTGGGAGGCAACAAAACAATATTCTCCTGAGGTAACATCCAACTTTTAGTAAAGTTATTTTTGTGGTTTGTGTTTTTTTAAGTAATTGAGAATTTCATTAGATGTACAAGGAGTCACTTAATACAAATAGTATTAGGCATTCAGTATTCTTATGAGATATCTGAGCCTTCAGTTTCTTTTAACATTTTACATTTTCTTCAACTTTAAATAACATCAGAAACATCCTATAAGTGTAATAAAATTCTGATACTTTACATATAGTTACATAGTAAAGCCTCCTGTCTTATTTGAAAAATGAACATGTATACTTCTCATTCCCATGTATATAATCTCTTCCCACAGAATGAAGTGGACCAAGAACTGGGCTTCATACGGATGAATTTATGTTTTTCTCCATGTGGATACGTGAAGGAAAAGTATAGGAAATAATTCTGCCTCCCACCCACAAGTCCCCATGGGAATTTCTCACATGTTAAAAAGCATTTTGTCCTGAAAATAACAACATTTTTTCTTAGGGAATCAGGACACTCCAATGACGGTGAGACTCTGGCTATGCCAGTCAGCCATGGGCTGGTCATTGACTGTGATGCTGGTCTCCATGATTGAATAGTGTGGGTCATTGGTGACAGATAGCTGTGTACTCAGTGTCTGCCACGTATCTCAGGTTCAAAGTCCCTTTTATAAATGTGACTGGATCATGATGACTTAAAAATGGATCTCGGAATCTGAGCAAAACGAGTGACCAAACCACTTCTGTGCACTGAGGTCCAGCACAGGGACCATGCCAGGCAAACACGTGGAGAGAGTTCAGTTTGGTCAGCAGCTGGTACCAAAATGGCCCATGGTATTGGAAAACAAACCTACTCACATAGGTTACAGCACATGAATTGTACAGAGGTCTGTATGTGTTTGTATGTATTTATATATGTTTGTGTACATATATCTTTGGGGATTATATGGCATTTCTTTCAGTGTTTGGCTGGCAGTGTCCATACTCTCATAGTAAACAGAACTACTCAAGAGTAGAGGGAACGATGGGAAACAGTTTTGCATACCCTAGAGTCTTTTACACATTTTTTTAGGTGCTATAATCTTGTGTGTGAGGTCAGTCTCTCAGGTTCATTAGGTGGACAGTGCAAAAGGTATTATGAGTTTATATATTATTTATTAAGTAAAGGAAATATTTGGAAATTGAAGAGTAGCTTTTATCTATTAAATAAAAGAATATATGGAAATTGAATGGCACTTTCTATTTGTGGAAAGTCTTAACATTTTAATTTCCTTATTTTAAATTACTAACATTTAATTTCCTTATTGACCTTATCACAAAAATTGGAATTTAAATTTTGCCTGTCACTCAAAGAGAAGCTTTTTAGACATTTGATTGAGGGATTCTAGTAGATGCTATAGTAAACATTTCTAATTGTAAAATGATTAAATTTTCAATTCATGGAGTTTTATGTGGATTTCATTGCCTGATATTCATTTTTTTTATTGGTGAGTTTCATAGATGTTTAAAGGGAGATCCTAGTTTTATTGTGTGATGCTAACGGAGGCCTTTGGTCATAGAAAACTGACTTTAGTACTACCCATTTCCAGGGAGTGAGCATAATCTTTATTCTCGTACCATGTGGGCAAGTGAAGATCTATGGTTTATTTCCTATAACCCGTCATTAGTAATTACGAAAGTAAGAAAGTTGACAAATGAAACTCTTTTAATTATGAGGGTTTCATTTGTCAACTTCTTTACTTCCTCATTGTGCTTCGCATATTGGAGGTAATACTGGAATTGCATGGAATTCCTACTGCTGCTCCACTAACCTGCTAATTTTGTCACATGTACCAGATTCCTTGTCTAGCAATGAAAACAATACACTTCAGAGGTAATACTGCAATTTTTTGTAAGTGCATTTGTCCTGGATGAGTTCTATTATTTTATTTTCGCAAGTAAGATTAGAATTGGTTTTTCAAGCAGTCTGTTAATCCACATGGTGTGAGGCCCTAATAATCTGGTTAGTCATCTGAGGTTTCTGTGTCCTTTGTCCAGTATTTTTATACTTCCTCTGTTTTCAGATAACATTAGAATACCCTACTAGGGAAATAATTTAGTATATTTTATGTACTTGTGCATAGTAAACCTGTTGTATATGTACACTATTTGCATGGTTGGCAAATGTACATTTGCACTTTTTATTTTTCTATAATTTTTTTTCTATTTTCAAAGGTTAATGTGGACGAAGAACTAGATTTCATGTAAAAGAGTTTATTCCTTCTACTTGAGGTGTGACTTGAAGGAAAGTAATGGAAATAATTCTGCCCTCCCATTCTCAAGGGCCGGGGGAATTCTAATCTTGGTAAGCATTTTGTCCTGAAAGCACAGACATTGTTCTTCGGGAGTCATGACACTCCCATGACAGTGAGACCCTGGCTGTTCTGGTCTGCCATGAGGCTGGTCACTGGCTGTGATGCTGGTCTCTGTAATTGAATAACGTGAGTTGGCAAGTTCCCAGGTGACAGAAAGATGTGTGTTCAGTGTCTGCCACATATCTCAGACTCAAGGTCCCTTTTATAAATGTGCCTTGATCAATGATGACTTTAAAAAAATGGAAACCTTGGAAATCTGAACCAAACGAGTGACCAAGACACTTCTGTGAGCTGAGGTCCAGCACAGGGACCATACCAGGCAAACACATGGAGGGCGTTCAGTTTGGTCAGCAACTGCTACCAAGACTAACCCATCCGCATATGTTAGAGCAGATAGATGAATTGTACAGAGGCCTGTATATCTTTGGGGATTACATGACAATGATTTAAGTGCATGGCTGGCAGCATTCAAACCCCTAGTAATCAGGCTGGGTGGCACCAGTGTCCGAGGAGTGAGCATTGTAGAACTAGCTGTGCCAGCGCTTGAGTCATTCACACTATTTGCATAGATGCCACAGCATTCTTAATGAGGATCAGCATGTATAGGTATGTTACGTAGTCAATTAGAAAGAAATTGTCAGTCTTTGCTTGTTATTTATTCTTTCACCAAAAGAAATAACGTGAAAATCGAAGAGTGGGTTGTATTCATGGGATTATCTTACTATCTGCTGGAATTTGCTTGCTAACTCAGTCTCAAGTATTAGAACAGCATTTGTTTTTCTTTTTCCTGTCACTCAGGGAGCAATTTTCTAAACATTAGATGACAGATTAAATTAGATGCTTCATTAAACATTTTAATGTGAAATAATGAAGTTTCTAATTCTAGGGATTTTTGGAGGATATTGTTGGCTAATAGGTATATTCCTTCATTAAGTCTTTGTATATTTTAAGAGAGATTCTAATATTAGTAATACTCAGGGGGCCTTTGGCCTTTGAGACCAAAATCTTGGAAACATTGATTTTCTATACTCACCCTGTTCCAAGCAACAAGCAGATTTTTTAGTTATGGAGATAGTCAAGTGACTATGGCTAATTAATTACAAACTGTTGTCAGGAGTCATTCAGTTGGGAAGGTTTTGTTTCAAAACTCCTGTAATGTCCCCTGTGCCTTGCAGAACGGAAGTGATTTTGGAATTGCATGGAATTCTCACTGCCATCCCAAAGAAATGCTGATCTTGTCACTCTCACCTGTTCCGATGCCTGGGGCAGAACAAAAGGATGTACTTCAAAGGTAACATCCAAGTTTGAATAAATTTACATTTTATGGCTTATTTTGTAATTTTTCTGTAGTCAAGTAGATAATCGGTCTTGTGAATGATCTGTTAATAACAGTGTGAGGCATTAATTATCTGGTGAATCATCCAAAGCTTTCATTATCCTTTATTTCCAATTTTTTTTCGTTCTCCCTTTTCAGTAATATGAAAAACCTCCTAGTAGAATTATGTTAGTATATTTGATATTGATATACATAACAAACCCTCCCTTCTTGTGCATGTTTGACAAATGGACATACATACTTACCATCTTCGCATATTTGTACTGTTTTCACAGAGCGACATGAACCAAGAACTGGGTTTCATATGAAATATTTTATTCTGTCCTCTTGAGATGTGACATGAAGAAAAGTGTTGAGAATATTTCTATCACCTCATCTTCAAGAATCAGTAGGAATTCTCCCATGGTAAGCATTTTGTCCTGAAAATACTGGCATTCCTCTTAGGAGGTCGTGACACTCCAATGACTTTGAGACCCTGGCCATGCTTGTGAGCCATTGGCCAGTCGTTGACTGTGATGCCAGTCTCCATAATTGGATGAATAGTGTGGGTCAGTGTACCCCAAGCTGATGGAAAGCTGTGTGCTCAGTGTCTGCCACGTATCCTGGATTGACGATGACTTTAAAAAAAAAAAAAAGAATCTCACTGAAATCTGAAAAAAATGAGTGACCAGAGCACTTCTGTGTGCTGAGGTCCAGCACACAGGACAGGCAAACATGGAGGGATGTGGATGGTCAGTGCCCATAGGGACTGGGGTATTTGAAAGCTAATCTGCCTGCGTATGTTGAAGGAAATGAATTGGACAGTTGTCTATAAATATCCCATTTTTTAATAAAACGGCTATTCTTTGGTGCTTTGCTGGTAGCATCCATCCACTGGTAGTAAATAGACCCTGGAAAACCAGCACATATGTAGTGAGACCCCATGAGATATGATTGTGCCTACCTTAGAGCCATCCATACAGTTATCTTGGATGTGACAGTCTTTTGAGTGAGAGCAGTTTACTAAGGTCATTTAGATCATCAGTTCCAAAGATGGCATGGGTCTTATCAATTAATTTTTTTAGGTAGAGGTAATATCTGGAAAATTAAAGAGTGATTTCTAACCGTGAGAATATTTTAGAGTTTGTTTAAATTTGTTTGCTAACCCAGGCCCAAGAATTATGACCTTTTTTTCTGTCTGCATAAAGCAATATTCTAGACATTTGAGTGATTCAAGTAGATGTTGTGAGATGATTACATTTCCAGTCCTTGGAATGTTATGTGGATTTTATTAGCTAATCTTCATATTTCATCAGTGGATTTTCCTATGCATGTTAAGGGAGATCCTTGTTAATTGATATGTAGGTGGACTTTAGGGTTAACCTGAACAGGTCTTGGGAAAAGGACTTTAAACATTCTCCTGTTCTGTGGAATAAGTATACTTTTTTCTGGACATACACCTTGTCAATGAGTATGTATCATAATTGCTCATAAATTCTTATCAGGAACCATTCGATGTGGAAGATTTCTTTCTCAACTTCTCTAATTTCCCCTGTGGTTTGCAGGTTCCATGTGATACTAGAGTTGCATGGATTTTTAATCTTTACACCAATGAAGATCAGAGGTTAACAGTGCCCTTTTTTTTAGAAGTTTGTATTTGTCACTGATAACTGTAATAACTGATCTTGTTGAAAAGCGTGAGAAATGAAGATCTGATATGTCACTTTTACCAGCTTCCTCAACTGAGAAAGAATACAATGAAACATGCTGAGGTAACACCTAATTTTTGATAATTTTTTCCTGGGTTATTACTGTTTTAAGTATTTAGGAATTTAACGGGTGCTATATGGAGTCAGTTAATTCACATACTATAAGATCTTAATCTGTTGAGTCATCTGAGGCTTCTGTTTGTTCTTTTCCAGAATTTTTGTGCTTTCTCAGTCTTGCTGATGATCTTTCTGTGGGCATGAAGCGTGGAGAGTGCCAGAGAGGCTGATCCTCAACAGTGTGACAGCGGAAAGTTGGGTGTGACCAAGAGGTATGCGGTGCCCAAATGCCAGTAGGTCCTCAGCAGTACCACCTGGTGAGCATCACTCTGAGAGCTGAGAGGAGGTGGGAAGCAGCTCATGGTGAGAGGGTTTAGAGGCCGCCTTTCCCTCTCTGCACGCTGCACAGTTCTTCTAGTCACACATCCCGGGACAGTACTGTACCTGTGTGTGTCCTGCCTGCGTTGCTGTGACCACTTTGAGTGGAATCAGTACGGTGTAGCTCTGTGCAGCTTCTGCAAATTGCCATGCTCCCACTCCCAAGCAGGTTCAGTGCTATAAGTGATTTTTTGACCATTGTTTCTTTATTCCCTTCTTTTTGTGACTTCTTCCTCCCCAATCCATTGGGTGACCTTTGAAGGTAAAGTAATCCTGAGGTGGTTGAATTGATGGAAATGCTATGCATTGTTGTGAATGGAATGTTCACCAGGCCAACATCTTCTTGGAACTTTGAGCACACTGATAGTCTGGTTGCACATTTGATTTGTCTGGCAGCAAATGTTGGACAGTATTTGGACTGATGGAAGCTAGAGACAAACACATTGACTGTTGTTGAATAACACTGGAAAAATCCTAGGAGAGCGGTGTATTAGCTAATTTAATAGGTACATAAACTGAATCCTACTGTCTTGTGCTTGATGGACCAGCAGACACATATGCATGTATTGTTCTCATGTTTCTGCATCTTTACCCTATTCCCACAGGTCAACAAAGACAAGGCACCTAGCCTCACATGAAACTTCATTGCTTTCCCTTGAGATGTGACATGACAGAAAATGTCAGAAATGATTTTTCCATCCCATCCTCAGGGACCAGTGGGAATTAATTTTACCATTACACCTTCAAGGGCCAGGTCAGGTTGCTCAGTGTTTTGTCACTAAAATATTGCCCTTTTTTGGGGATTATGTAATACTCCATAAGGCACTGTCTGTGCTGGGCAGCATGGAGCCTGGGGCATTGCTATGTTGGGGGCTGGTCTCCATGACTTAATAGGGTGGATCAGTGTGTCCCAGAGAAGTGTACTCCAGAGTGCTCCTTTTCTTTCATGTTTCTGAGGCAAAACAGTGCCCCTTTTAAGAAGTTTGCACGTGTCACTGATAACTGTAATAATTAATCTTGTTGAAAAACCTGGGAAAACAATGCGTTAAATAATAACTCCTCTGAACATGAGGTCCAGCACAGTTACCTGCCCTAAACAAACTATATGGAAGGAGAGTTCAGTTTGTTCAGCTGTGTGCTCCCAGCAAGGACTGTGGTACTGGAAAACTAACCAGCTTACATGCACTAGAGAAACTGAATTGGACAGTGACCTGTAGGTACGCAGTTTGGAGATGAAATTGCAACTCTTGAGTTCTTGATTGGCAACATAAATATGTTGATAGTAAACAGACCCTGGGGAATCAGCACTTGAGTTGTGAAATTGCACTTGAGCCATTCACACTTTTGTTGGAGCTGCAATAATCTAAGTCATGCTTGCTCTCTTGAGGGCAATAAGATGGTCAAAATCCAAGGAGATTTGGGGTTTTCACTTTTCATTTCTCTATTAAGTGAAAAAAGTTATGAACTGAAAAATAGGTGTTACTTATGTAATCTTCATAGTATAATTTAATTAGCTTGCCAGGCAGTCACTGGGATTTAATCAGTTTCTTTTTCATTTTTTTCATCAGCTGAGAGAGTAATTTTGTGTGCACAGAAGTACTGTCTTCAGCTACATGCTGCATTAAACATTCCCAGATGTGAAATGATTACTTTTCCAAGTTTTTAAAATGTGGATTTTTCTGGCCACTTTTATATCCCTTCAGTGGGTTTCTAATGGATTTAAGGAGAGAGCCTAGTCATAGTGAATGGTGGTGTGTTGTGTATGCTGAGGAACCTTTGAGACCAATGTTTCAGAAAACAATTATTTCTACACTGTCATGTTTCAAGTACCAAGTATCGTTCTTGTCATACAGATGGTCCAGTGAACATCTCTGCGGAATTCCTTACAACCAACCTCTTGTTACAAAATATTCCGTTAGGAATGTTTTGTTTCTCAACTCCCTGATTTCCCCTTTATAGATCGGAAGTGATATTGGTGGAAGACAACACTTGGCCGCTTGCAATTCTCACCTCCACACCAAAGAAGGACTGTTTTTGTCATTTGCACCAGCTGCTTTCTCCAGGAAAGATCAAAACGATGCACTCCAAGGGTAACATCCAGTTTTTAATACGTGTAATTTCCTGGATTATTTTTGTTGTGTTATTAAATAGCTTAGAATTGTTTTTACAAAGTCTGTTGAACCAAACAGTGTAAGGCATTAATATAACCTGGTGAGTTATTCGAGGCCTCTTTTCCTCTCCTGGAATTTTTGCACAATTTATATTTTGAATAATATCAGAGACATCCCAGTAGAGTAATAAATTAGCACATTTTATATGCAGATACACAGTGAAGCCTCCTTTCTTATGCATGTTTGACAATTGGACATGTATATTTCTCATCTTCCCATATTTTTACTCCATTTCCACAGGTCCATGTAGACCAAAATGTGGATGTCATATGAAAGAGTTTAAACATTCCCCTTGAAATACAAGAGAAAGTATCAGAAATAATTACACCATTCCATGCTCACAGACCAGTGGGAATTCTCACAGTAAGCATTTTGTCCAGGAAATACTGTATTCGTCTTAGGGAATTATAACATTCTAATGGTAATGGTAGTCAGCCATGTGGCTGGATCATTGTTCCTGTATCCTGGTCACTATGACTTAGTGTGGTCATGGTGTCATTGTGTCCAAGACAGAATCATTAGTGTGTAGTGTTGTCTGCTATCTCAGGCTCACAGTCCCTTTTATGAACATGGCTGGATTGATGATGACTTCAAAATCTTTTGGAAATCTGGACTATCTGAGCAGTAGAATTGCTTCTCTGAAATTGATTTCAAGTCATATAAAAGGCCATGTTACACATATATTGTTAATCTGAGGGAGGTTGTGATCATTTAAGTTGTATTTTATAAGCACTAGGACCACCAGTAAGAAAACAATTCAAAAAATATTAAAAGAACAACCAAAGAATTAAAATAGGATAATGAGAAGATCTGTTTAACACAAAATAAGGCAGTTAACAATGAACAGCGGAACTAATAAGACATAAGACATGTAGAAAACAGGAAAATGACAGACATAAAACCAGCCATATGACAATTATATCAAATTTTTAAAAGAGATTAGGAGATTCTGTTGTTTTTTAAACATGAACAACTATACATTGTCTACAAAAGAGACACTTTAGAACAAAAGATACAAATAGTTCGAAAGGAAAAGATGGAAAAAGCTATATCCAGCAAATCCAGAAGAGAGCAGAAGTGGCTATTCTGACATCAGAATAAAGAGACTTTAAGATAAAGTATTGCTAGAGAGGAAGGAGGTAGTATTTAATGTAGAAGGGTTAATTAATAAGGAATATGTAACAATTACCATATCGGCACTAACAACACTGCCCAAAGTTACATACACTGAAAACTCACATGATTGAGGGGATCAGTAGGCAGTTCAACAATAATAACTTTTGTTCATAGCCTCTTCTTAATCACTGATAAGTCAATTAGGTAGAGCATCATTGAGGTTAGAAGATACTTCAGCAATGTTATCAACCAGTTTGACCTGAGAGAGAGAGGGGGAGAGAGAGGGGGAGAGAGAGAGAGAGAGATAGAGAAAACTCCACCCAACAACAGAAATACAAATTGTTTTCAAGCATACCTGGAACATTCGCCAGGGTAGAGTATGTGTTAGGCTATAAAACTGTACTCAATAAATTCGAGATTGAAACCATGTAGAGGATGTTGTGTGACCATAGAGGAATTAAACTAGAAGTCAACACAAATACATTTGGAGGTCACAAAATATTTGGAAATTAACACACTTTACAGAGCCCATTGGTAAAAAATCTGTAAAAAGAAACTAGAAAGTCCAGGGGTGGTGGCTCACATCTGTAATTCCAGCACTTTGGGAGGCCTCGGTGGGCACATCACTTGAGGCCAGGAGTTGAAGACCAACCTGGGCAATATGGCAAAACCCCATCTCTACAAGAAATACAAAAAATGAGTTGAGCATGGTGGTGCGTGCCTGTAGTACCAGCTACTCGGGAGGCTGAGGTAGGAGAATCACTCGAGACCAGCAGGTAGGAGCTGCATTGAACCAAGATTGTGCCACTGCACTCCAGTCTGGGTGACAAAATGAGACCCTGTCTAAAAAATAAAAATAAAAAATAAAAAGAATCTAGAAAACATCTTGCATAGAATGTGATACAACTAAAGACATGCTTAGAGGGATATTTATAGTTTTAAATAACTGTATCAGAAAAAAGGGAAGATAAATAAATGATATAAGCTTCCACCTTAAACAAGAAAAAGACTAAACTAGAAGATGAAATTCAAAGCAAACAGAAGGAAGTAAGCAGTAGGGATTTGAGCAAAAATTGATGACATAAAAAAACAGACAAATTACAGAGAAAAATTTGTGAAACCAAAAGTTGGGTTTGTGCAGAGATTTGTGAAATTGACAGTCCTTTAGCTTGACTGACACAGATCATTAGAATTAGGAATGATGGAGAGGATATCACTACTGACCCTATAGATTGGATCAGGAATGTTGCTGTTTGCTGCATTGTACTTTCTTGAGGGGAGAGCTATGAAGGAAAACAAAATTCTCATTGCACTTACAACTTAACAACACAGCGTTGACATTTTGATTCTCATTGGCTTCATTGCTCATATCTGTGAGGTTTCCAGAAGATCCCATAGCAATATCATTCATTCCAAATTTATCTGTGGGCTACTCAGGGAACACTGTCTGTGGGTTAGCCCTGCTCTGCAAGGAGCAGTAAAAATAAATATATATATATATATATATATATATATATATATATATATTGTTTTTGAGACTTAGTCTTGCTCTATTGCGCAGACTGGAGTGTAGTGGCGCGATGTTGGCTCACTGCAACCTCTGCCTCCAGGGTTCAAGCGATTCTCCTGCCTCAGCCTCCCGAGTAGCTGGGATTACAGGCATGTGCCACCACACACTACTAATTTTCGTGTTTTTTTAGAGATAGGGTTTCACCACGTGGGCCAGGCTGGTCTCAAACTCCTGACCTCAGGTGATCTGCCCTTGGCCTCCCAAAGTGCTGGGATTACTGGCATGAGCCACTGTGCCTGGCAACTGTTTGTAGCCAGTGGGGAATTGTTTTAATTTTGGGAAGCCTCTTGTAATCAAATCATGTATCAACATTAATCACATGGTAAGTGCTCCATGGTTTTCATTCCTAAAGATTCTAGGATGTTTGACATTTCTCTGCTTAGCTTATAGCAGAAAGGTATTGGGTATCAAGAATGTTTGAACAGTTGCTCCTTTTTGGGAATGAAGATGATATTGGGCTAGAATTGAGATGTATGATTGAGAGAATGTCCCTGAGGCCTGAGCAGTGTGCCCTTTTGGGTATGGACATTGGAAGAACGTAGTGAATTCTTATAATTTTATGTTGCCTTGGCATCCATCTTGAATATAAGTTTAACTTTCTTATACTAGAAGCAAGGCTTACTCACCTTTGCATAGTTTCCAGTTCTACACTTCCTCCTCGTTCCTCAGTGTGGTTGGTCCAGGTAGCTGCCTTATCCAACTGCCTCCTTTGGACCACTTCACCATGGGACAGCTTGATGCAATCTACCTGACAAGCCCCTTGAACCCCACACCCCTTATGGAGCCAGTGTCCACCTCCCAGTCACAGTGTGACCCCAGGGAACTCATGCCTGCTTGCTTTAGACCCACCACTTAGAAGTCTCCATAGCAAACCTGTTTGAATAGTACCCTTGACCCAGTAAGGGCATTGGCCCATGTGTGTCTCTCTTTCTCTCTCCGTCTCTCTCACTCCCTGACCTCTGCATGTGGACTCCCAGGCATGCCATGTACCCCTCAGGACCTGTAAGTAATACTATCTTTATTTTTGTCTTATATCTCTTCTAATCATTGAAAGGGCGCTCTCTACCTTGAAGATACTATATTAAATAAAATGAGAACTTGACCCTAACATAGTTAGTGACAGGCTGAAACACGCTGATTGCACTCTTTATCTATTTAGTGATTTTTCTCAAGTTACTGCACACCATGTATTATCAACATAATTGATATTATAGAGTGGAATTATAAAACACTTTTGCCACAGAAAGTTCTATTGGTCACAGATTCTAGAGCTACTACATGTATGCTATTCTGTGATAAAAGATGTAGATGTGATAAAAGCATTTATAAAATATAAAAACATTTATAAAATATCTGTCTTAGAAATGTTAGCTAAAATTAGTTTGGGAAAAGTATGTTTGAAAATAGAATTGTAAGCTACCACATTTTGATAAATATTTCTAAATTTGTTTATTAACTTATCAGGAGACAACAGAGTGAAGTAAAGAAAACAGTAGCCTTGTATCAGTATGTTTTTATTCGGAAGACAAATGCATGTTTTAACTATTGTATGTTTTTGGCTTAACTTTTTTTGTAAAGTTAAAACTTTACACTTTTACATGAATCTGGAATTTCAAGATGTCTTAAAGGTTGACAGGGACAGGACAATTGAAAACCTGTAAATATATTTGGTAAAATTTATGATGCATTATTTTGCAGATGGCTTCAGAGAGTATTAGCACATCTGTTTGAGATGTGCACAGTTTTACATTTGTCCCTTAGGTAATCAACAAGGCTGAGATCAGTAAATCACATGTAAGCCACTGTATAGTTATATGGCTATTCTGAATAGAGATATATCATTTTATCATATCTAGACTTTCTAGTTATATTAATGCTGTTGAAAATGATTTTGTATTACATGCTTTCTTCCAAATCATAGATCAAGATATTTTATTTATGTATGTCTTTTTAATGAAGAGTGGTTATAGGATAGTCCTGATTATTGCACATAAACATTGCCTTTCACTAGATTATTGTTTGGGGGCAAATTTTAGACTATTGTTTTAAAAAAGAGTAGCTTAGTTTAATCCACCCTTTCCAGATATTTAGAAATTATTGAAATGTATTGTTTTGTAAAGATAGTCTTAAAAAAATTGTTGAGCTAGAAACATGTCCCTCACCAGTGGAATCCTTAGAAGATTTCCTTGGGCTTCACTGGGTGGTAATAGACCATGATCATATTGCTCTGTATATAATGGTGTAAATTTTGTTTTGTAACACTTAGTCTTAATAGATTGGGAATATTTTATCTTACTAATGTAGTCATTAGCTGGCCACTCTCTGTGTCCATTGGACCTTACAGAGTAAAGGGAGGGCAGTGCGTATTTGAAGCCTGTGTACGTGACACACAAAGGGCTTAGCAACATCCGTGTTTTCCCAGCACAGGATACCCATACTTCCTGAATGTTTCATTGTTAAATTAGATTGTGTGTGTGTGTGTGTGTGTGTGTGTGTGCGCGTGTGTGTGTGTGTGCGTGTGTGGTTTATATGAACATACAGATGTGTGTATTTTAGGTGCATTTTTTTTTTCTTTTTTTCTTTTATGTCAAGTGATGATAGAGCCTAGAAGGGAAGCGAAACTGTCCATGCCCTTGCCTTAACTTTCAAATCTGATAAAAACAACATTTATAAAATATCTGTCTTAGAAATATTAGCTAAAATTATATTGGGGAAAGTATGTTTGAAAATAGAATTGTAAGCCACTACATCGTGATATTACTAAATGTGTTTATTGACTTGTCAGGAAGCAAGAAAATGAATTAAAGAAAACTCCAGAGAATGAGCTGACAACTTACTCCCTGGTCAGTGGCTCTCCATGCCTACCTGTGGTTTCTTGGACACCCTTGCAGGTATGTGGGCAGGGAACTGCACATTCATAGGAAACAGGCCTAGGATGGAAGGAGTTGATAGATACTGCTCTTCTTGAGTTTGATGACATTTGGTTCCAGTTAAATAGCATGAAAACCCATCTGATAGCCAGCTGAGGGTGGATACCGTTCTGGGGAATTAAAGGCGAGTGGTCACAACAGGTCTTCCTCGGCAATCCGAGCCCAAAACTGAATCTGCCTCCATAAGACCATTATGTTTCAGCTCTTTATTTGTATGATTGATTCATCCAGTGGACTTTTAATTTCTTATGTCCAGATATTTTTTCAGTTCATTTTTTGTGATACAAGCACCTTGTGGATTGCCTGTCATAGAACAGGTTCTCAATAAACTTTTATTGATAAAAAGATATATAAGTAGATTGTCTTGGTAATTTTGTGAGTAACCTGACCAACTAAGCAGTAGAAAACAAATGATTTTAAAACAGAAAGAGACATAACTTTCAGTGGGGTTCAGGTGATCTAGTCGGGTCTGGAAATGCGCAAGAGAGAAGGTCCCTGATGCAGTGTGCTGACATTGAAATGTGTAGTTATGGACTAGATGGTTATGGTTTCAGAAGTATGTTAATTAAATTAAATCAATATAAAAGAGTAGCAGAGAAGGAATTTCCAGATTCCAGCTGCACTGCTTGTTTCATTGGAAGTGGTGTTTCTCTCTTTTTCTTTCTTTTTTTTTTCACCTCAGAAGATGACTTCCTGGGAACTCTTCTGAGAGTGAATGTTATCAGCAAATTCCCGAAACAACACCCCTTAGACAAAAAGCCTCCTCACCTATGCATTGCCTAGGCCACCCACTAAAGGTAAGGTGTTAGTTAAAATAGTCCTTGCTTTCTAGGAGAAGCCATGTCTTAGTAGAAATTGAGCTGTTAAGTTTCTGAATGTTGATGATGTTTGATTACATTCTAATTGATTCTGAGATTGCATAATATGTTAAGAGATGCAGCTTTTCTTAATATACCTTCGTGGCTTTTCTACATCTCAGTACATTTACTGTTAATATGAAGGATTTCCTTAACTTCTGTCATCTAATAAACTCAACTCCTTCAAGGCTTGATCCATTGTAATGCTAGAAAATTGTTGTACAAAGGAAACACAGTAGCTTCTCCATAACTGTTAGACTGGAAGGTTGACAAACTGGTCTGAAGTAACTGATCAAACAAGTGAATGACCTAGAGCTTTAAGAAACCAGAGAGGAAGAGAGAGACATGAAACCCGAGGTTGTTGATGGCTATTACTTTTTAGACCAGCAAAAGGAGAAAAAGCAGCATCAGTATCTGGCATCCTTGACATCAGGAAGTTTTAATGTCATTGTTTTGGCCTCATCACGGACTCAGGTGCTAGAAATGAGGTTTTCTCTGTGTACTGTGGGTATATTTGTTCTAGCACAAGTAGGGGGAAGATTAAAGAGGAATTTCATACCCCCATGACTCTTTAGGAAATGTGTTTCTCACCTTTGCCACTTTTCCCCACTGTGTCCTTGCAGGTGATGGCCATAAAGAGGTGGATTTGTTGAGTTGGTGCCATTCCTTCTACTGCCAGCTTCACCAAAACAATGATTCAGTCTTCCTTATGCATGGGGACTCTTCTCTTTCCTGTGTTGCAGTGGATACCTCCTGCAGATAAGAAATGCTTAACTGAGAAATGCTCATGTTGGGATATCATCGATGAGACTTTAATTGGGGCATGGTGACTGTTTCCCTTGCTGCCACTTGACTCAATCCCAGGAGCCTCAGTAGAGGATAAAATATTACACAAGATGCTCAAAATGGTGGAATTGCTCAGTGCTCCCATAAATATACATTTATAATTTTCATTTGCCGCATGGTAAACTGAAAAATACAGAATATATTAAAAAGAAACTCTGCATGATTTTTTTCAAAAATTCAAAGCATATTTAAATAATATATAAATTAAATGCCCTCCTCTCTTCCAATTCTGTCCCTATAGTTTTCCTCTATTAAGTGAACTACATGCATTCTTTTAGTGGATAGATGCACACAAATACACAAGCCATTTTGGGGAAGGATCCAGGAGTGTGGCCATATTGTAACACATTTTTCTGCAAATTACCTCTTTCATTTAACAGGCCTCATTCAATGGCCTTTTTCTTTTTCAGTAATACATACACATCTGTGTCATTTGTTGAATGACGACATGAATGTTTTGTAGATGAAATATAATTAAATGTTTTAAGCATTTCTCACTCATAGATATTTATGTTAGCACCAAATTTCTGTGCAATGAACCTCCCTATATATCAATAATTTTGCATTTGTCTATAATATCATAATAAATTACTTATCAGTTGAATTACTGGGATTAAGTATGTGCACACTTCATATTTTGAAAATTATTGCAAGTTTGCCTTCAAAAATGTGGTTAACAACTTTATCCTCCAATGGCAATGAATGAGATTGCCAGCTTTCCTACAACCTCACAGACAATGGATTTTATAAATATTTAAAATTTTTGCCAATGTGATCACCCAAACTATTGTCTTAAATTGTATTTCTTTTGTTTTTGAGTTTGGTCATTTTTTCATGTTTGTTAGCCATCTGTATTTTTTAATTTCTTCTTTATGTCCAATTTTGTGGGTGGGAGGAGGATTTAGTCTCTTCCTGATTTCGAAGAGCTCATTTACTATTTCGGGAAATAAGATTTGGATTGTCAACCATTACAGCTCTTTTTTACACACTTTTTAACTTTGTTTTTGTTATAAGAATGTGTATGATTGTTATATGTCCAAGTATAACCATGTTCGCTTTTATGGCTTCTGAGTTTCATGTCATTTTTGGAAAGATATATATACTGAGTCCATAAAACCCTTCACCTATGTTAAATTCTAATTCTTTTGTGTTTTTTTAATTCAAATTCTTAAATCATGAGAAATTTTTTTGTTTTGAAATCTTAAAGTTGCCAGGTTACTTGCCATTACTTGCGATTATTTGCCAATAATTGCCCATTTATCTGTACTGCCATCTTGCGCATATGCTGTACTCTCATCTGTGACTGGCTCCATTTTTGTTCTGTGGATTTGTGTGTCTCTTCTTCTGCCTCCTGTCTCATGTGTCTTCTCGTTGGAAGAAATTACAGTTTAGACTGCAATTTCATCAACTTTAATAAATCAATTGAGGGGAGAATGGTTTTTAAAAATATTAAGTTAAGTCTTCGTATCCAAGGACAAGGTATGTCTTTTCGTATTCAATAATTTTAATTACTGTTAATATTTTCACTCTGGTGATGGGAGTTTTTCTTTTAATTTGCTTTCTTGTTCATTTTTTGTATCTAAAGTTTTTGTTTTGTTTTGTTTTGTTTTGGGGGTAAGTGGTCACCTTACTGTTTCTTGTTGCTTTTCAGATTTTTTCAAAGTATAGACTAAATCCTTTGCAAATATTTAAAGTTTTTATTTCCCCCCTTCATATTGATCCTGATTTTAGTTATGTTGACAAAGTCCACAGACTGTTACTATCAGAACACTTGAACAGTTATGGAAATATTACCCACCCTTGATTTAATCAGGGTTTAATGGTATGCTTCTTTGGTGTGACTGGCACATTGTTGCTGGTCATTTTCTCCCAAAGACCACCAGAAAGAGCTATGATCAAGCAAAGCTGAGTTTGTTAAACTTACCTGCAGCAAGGGAAAACACCACCTTGATAGGATTTAATAATGTTTCAAAATCAAGAAAGGCTTTGGGGTCTGGGCAGGGAACTAATTAGAAATGGGCAAAATCTGTCATGCAATACTTTAAGATTGGTGGGAAAGTGAGATGAGGTTCTTAATGTGAGGATTGATGGTCAAATCATTTTCTAGGTGAGCTGTTTGCCTGTAGAAATATGTTATCAATGATAGAAGAACTATTTGCCTAGATAAGCAAACTGAATTTATTTATTGGTTTACAGTTTTATCTTGCTGGGCAGGACTCTGCTGGGGGTGGTATCAGGTCTTATTCCCAATAGGTAAGTTATTTTGATGTGGGTGGTCTTAATCATCAATGTGTGAAATGCTGATTTTTAAGTGCGAAATACTTTGTCTACTATGTTAGGAAAGTCTCCCACCTTTTATATTTTGTAAGGAATTTTAATCAAAACCAGGTGGGTAGATATAATCAAATTTTTTTTGCAGAATCTGTGTTACTGTTCTTTTTAAAGACTTTTATCACTATGAATTAATTTACTGTTATTGCAACTTCCTTTTATTCCTTGAATGAGCAGACCCTACTGGTTTTAAAAATGTTTTATTCTTTTGATTTACTACTTAATCGTGGGTATTTTAATTTGATTTGGAATTTTTACAAGTCTACAACTAAGTGAAATTGATCTGTGATTTTTCTTTTTTGTGCTCTTTTTGTCGTGTTTTGATATCAGATACTCTGGTTGTGTTAATCGTTTTGAGGATTTTCTTATACTGTGTTCTAGAGTGGGTGGAAAAGCTCTCACCTCACTATCAGTGTTGAAATCATCTGGACTCCCCTTTGTTTTTGGTGGTTTGGAGTTAGAAGAGAGGCTAGAAGTTTTTTTTTTTCTTTTCCTTTTTTTGTATGGTTATTGCTTGTTCTTTGTTTTGTGTCTTAAATTTAACCTGTGTTATCTTAGCAAATCACAGTTCATACAGATTTTCAAACACATTAGCATTAAGTTATACAGTGTTCTTTCATCATTCTATTACATTTCTCTTGTTTCAATTATGTATTCATTTTCATTCCAGTTATAGTTATTTCTGCCATGCCTTTGTTAATGAATAAGTTTAACTAGTGGATGTTTAGCATCACTAGCCTTCCCCTTCCCTCTCCCTCAGTCAGGTCTTTGGTATAATTTATCAGGTATTTTTTAAGGTTCTAATTTACTTGTATATATTGGTTCTGTATTCTTTTATTTCTTTTCCTAATAAATTCTTAAACATGTGTAATACATTCATATTCACTTGTTCTTGGCAATGAAAGATTTACCCCACTGTGCATTTTATAAAACTTTTCATTATGAACACATTGTAAACATACAGTGTATAAGGAGAAGAAAACAGTGAACTAGCACATACAAGGAACTGGAACTGGTTCCATCATTATCAACATTTTGCCATATTTACTTCGTGTTAATTTTAAGTATTTTCAAATAAGCTAGAGAAATAATAACACTTCTTATTCTGCTATAAACATTTTTACAATTTTTTTAAATGTGTATGTATATACACTCATGCTTTTATACTATTCCATAACTTTATAGCTTATGTAATATATAAATATTTTAATATTTCTGATCATTACATATCCATAGATGTGGAGCTTCCCTATTTTTAATGACTTATATTTTTCCATAAGTAAAATTTACATAGTTAAATGCATTGATATATAGTAATTGTATAATTCAGTAAGTTTTCTTAAAAGTAATTACTATCCCATTCAGAAGACAGAATATTTTTATTACTTGAGAACCTACCCTACCGCCTCTTTACAACCAAGCACCTTCTCAAAAAAACAATGTGATTTCTACAATCACAGATAAGTTTTGCCTCTTTTGAAATTAATATAAATGGAATCACACTGTGTGTCTGGCTTCTTCCACTCATCATAATCATGTTGAGATTTATCCATGCTATTCCCTATATGAGCAGTTTAAAAAAAATTTTATAGTTGTAATATTTCTCTAAATGGTCATATTGCAGTTTATCTACTCTCTTGTTGATGGACACCTGAGTAGTTTCTAGATTTGAGCTGTTTTGAATGTTAGCAGACCTCTTATGTAAATACCTAAAAATTGAATTGTTTGATAAGACAGATTTTTGCTTAACTTATAGAAAACTGCTAGAGAGTCTTCTAAAGAAGTGGACAGTTTTCACACTCCCAACCAGTGATATGAGACTTTTAGTTGCTGTCCATTTTTGCCAACATTGGAAATTGTCAGTCTTATCTATTAACTGGGTGTGAGCTGACATTTTGTTGTGACTTCAATTTGAAATTTGACCGCTTAAGAAGGCAACCAGTTTTTCATGAAGTTATCCAATTGTAAATTTTCTGTAGTAAAATTTGTGTATTTTTCCCAACTTTTAAATTACAATTTTGAAGTAATTTTGGACTTACAGGAAATTTGCAAAAATAGTAGAGTTCCTGTGTATTCTGTACCCAGCTTTCTGATTTTATATAATCATTATTATGACATTACATACAATGATTGAAATCAGGAAATTAATATAATACTATCAACCAATCTGCAGACTATATTCAGGTCTTTCCAGTTACCCTATTAACGTCCTTTTTATCTAGTCCAGGATCCAATTCAAGATCCCTTATTGCATTTATCTGGCATGTTTCCTTTGCCCTCTCTCCTAACTACAAATCTGGGAGAGTTCCCTCAGTCTTTCTTTGTATTTCATTAAATTGACACATTTGAGAAATACTAAACCATAATTTTGTACCCTAGTCCTCAATTTGGATTTGTCTGATATTTTTTATTATTAGATTAAGGTTATGCACTTTTGACAAAAGATAACACAGCAGTAATGGTGTGCCCTTTTCAGTGGATTGTATCTGGGGTACATGATGTCAGTGTCTTATTTCTGCTGATATTAAATATCACTTGATTAAGGTAGTGTCTGCCAGGTTTATCCACTGCAAAGTTACTGTTTTCCTTTCTTTGTAATTTATATTTTGTGAAGAGATACTTTGAGACTATGCAAATATTTTATTTCATCTAATTTCAGTAATAATTGAAGATTCTTGCCTACAGCAATTATGATTATAGTGTAAACCTAGTGATGGTTTCTATTTCCATGATATTTTCTCTACGTATTAGAATTTGACTGTAAAGATCTGTCCTTCTTCCCCATTTATTTGTACTCAGTTGTTATTTTACATCAGTGTGGATTTGTGCATATATCTTACTTTATGGATTGTTATATATTGCAATCATTATTTGTGTTTGATTTTCATTTTTTTTCCCTGGATTTGATCATTGGGAGCTCCTTTAAGTTGGCCCTGTGTTCTTTCAATATAACCCCATAATTTTTTGACCACTTCTTATTTTCTGGTATCACAAGATGTTCTAGGTTTGTCTTGTATTTTCCTTCCCCAAGCCTGTAATCAACCATTTCCTCAGCGAGTTCTAGTTCTTCATATTGAGAAATAGTGTTTAGAAACCAAGATCTTGTTATTAAGTGTATTCATTGCTAACGGGGTTTTATTGCTTCTAGGCCTAGAGCTCGGAGCTATGTGTCCATTTACACACACACACACACCTATAATGTCTCTGTCCATTTATCTATCTTAAATATATATACCAATAATATATAGAATACTATAGATAGTATATATCTATCTTTATTAAAAATCACGAGTTCATACTGTTATGATTATAATACATCATCATAATGTTCATTTTATTCTTTCGTCTTGGCTTGTGATTTGTTTCTTCAACAGTGAGAAACCTACCTTTCATTATCTACAATATGTTTTGTTATTTCTTCAGTGCGGTATGTGCTTAAAGTAATTTCAGAATTTCTAAATTATACCCGTTTAAAAATGAAATCACTGACTACAGCACGGTATTTAAATATAGTTCTTTTTTCTTTATCCTTAACAGTGTTCGGTCAACATACTGTTTCTAAACGTATTTAGGTTACTTATCTTTTTTTCCTATCCCCTGCAGTATGGTTACATTAATCATATAATCAGTCTGGTTTTTTTTTTTTTCACTCTTTATGTTCCATTTTGAGTTCCCTCACCTTTTGGATTAATTTAACTATATTTTGTATATGTGAAATATTACTGTGGTTCTAAAAATTAGGATTGTGAGAAATATCACTTCCCCATCATCTCTGCTACAATGATTCTATTCCTCCCTTCTTTCCACCCTAATCTCACCCAGCCCCTAGAGTTAACTAGTCTAATAGTTTCTGATTTATTTTTTTCTCTTTTTTTTCTTGATCACAAATGGGCAGATACATATATATTTTATCATATCCCCTTCCTTCTTACATGATTGGTGGTATACTATAGATTTTTTTTTGCAATTTTCTTTTTCCACTTAATATGTCGTGGAAATCACTTCATGTGTATTCAAAGATATATTCCTCATTCTTTTATGCTTGGTATGGTTAACTCTATGGATGCACCACAATTTATTCAACCCCTCAGCTCTATGAAAATTGTTTGCAATATGTGTAAAGTATCACACTACAAATAATTTTACATTGGATTGTTTATTCCCTCTTCATTTGGAAGCGTTCTTTGTATTACTGGGACATACATTTCTTGTTCAATATATGTGTTGCAAAGGTTTCTTTCATTAAGTATCTTAGCCTGCCTGCCTTTCTTTCCATTTCCTTTCTTTTTCTTTTCTTTCTTCTCCTTTTAATGCTATTATGCTCTAAATTTTAAAATGGCCCAAATTTGCCAGTGGCTCATCCCTTATTGCTATTTATTCTCCCTTTCCTTTTGTCCCCCACATCTTTTCCTTTAATTTAGGTGAAATTAACATAACGTAGCCATTTAGTGCATTCAAAATGTTTTGCAACTGCCATCCTTAACTAGTTGCAAAACATTTTCAGCACCCCAAAGACAACTCATACCCATTAAGCAATCAGTTCCAACTCTCTTTCCCTATCTTTTCATTTTTTTTTTTTTTTGGAGTTTTTTTGAGACAGGGTCTCACTTTGCACCCAGTCTGGAGTGCAGCGGCACAATCATAGCTCACTGCAGCCTCAAACTCCTGGCCTCATGCAGTACTTCCACCTTAGCCTCCCGAGCAGCTAGGACTATGGGCATATGTCCCTACACCAGGCTAATTTATAAAAGAAAGTTTTTAGACACAGGGTCTTGCTATGTTGCCCAGGCTTGTGTCTTTTGATAAACAGATATTTAAAATTTTTAAGTCCAGTATATCAGTTTGAGTCTCTTGTTTTTAGTGCTTATTACTAACTTACTATTAAGTCTTTGCTTCAAGTTTGCAAATAATAGTTTTCTAAGTTTTCTTCTGGAAGCTTTGGGACGTAAATATAACTTGTATCTCAAATCATTTTCAAATGTAGTTGAAGTTACTTGTTTTCATGAATCTCCAGTTCTTCCAGAACCATTTGCTCAAAAGATTTTTCTTTTTCTACTGAATTATCTAATGCCATTGTTGAAAATAAATTGGCCATATACATATGGATCTTTTTTGAACTTTTTCCTTCTTTATGCCATTCTTTTTCACTGAACTTTAATAGTAAATCTTGAGATTAAGTAGTGTGAGTCCAAAATGTTGTTATTTCAAGGCTTTGTAGAAGAAGGAGATGGCTACACTGGGTCCTTTGTATTTTCACTTAAATTTTAGAACTATCTTGTCAATTTCCTAAAAAACCCAACTGAGAAATTGATTTTTATTACATCAAAACTATAGATAAATTTAGGAGGAATTGATATCTTAACAGAGAGTCTACAGTTCTCCATTTATTAGGTCATCTATAATTTCTTATAGATATCTTTTATAGTGTTTAGTATAGAAGCATACCTTGGGCCGGGCGTGGTGGCTCATGCATGTCATCCCAGCACTTTGGGAGGCCAAGGCGGGCAGATCACGAGGTCAGGAGATCAAGACCATCCTGGCTAACACGGTGAAACCCCATCTCTATTAAAAATACAAAAAATTAGCCTGGCATGTTGGCAGGCGCCTGTAGTCCCAGCTACTCAGGAGGTTGAGGCAGGAGAATGGCGTGAACCTGGGAGGCGGAGCTTGCAGTGAGCCGAGATCGCGCCACTGCACTCCAGCCTGGGTGACAGAGCGAGACTCCATCTGTTTTCAATAAAGAAGTATTATTAAAATTTAACGTTTAATAAATTAGATAAAATTAAATTGTTAAATTTCATTTGTGGTTTTGATGCTATTGTAAATGAATATGTTTAAATTTTGTTTTTCAGATTTTGTTACTATTACATGAAAACGGTAATATTTTCACATTGCAGATGCTTTTCAGTTGGGTTGTCTTCTTTTCAGTCTTAGGAGAAAATATTTAATTTCTTACCATTAAGAAAGATACTAGCTGTAATTTTTTTGCAGATGCCCATTACCAAATCGAGCAAGTTTTATTCTAGTGCCAGTTTGCTGATAATTTTTGTAATAAATATGTGATAAATTTACTGAATGTTTTTCTACATTTATTAATATAATCATGTTTTCCCCTTTATTCTTCTATTATGGGAAACTGCGTTGGTCAGCTTTTGGATGTTAGCCCAACATTGCATTCTTGATATAATCCAGTTGGCCACTGTTATCCTTCTTGTATGTATTACTGTATTCAGTTTTCTCCTAGTTATTTAAGAGTTTTTCACCTATGTCCGTGATGGCCATTAGCCTGTGATTTCCTTTTTAAAAATTATTTTTGTCAGATTTTAGCATTAGACTTAATAAAATATATTTAGTGTAGTGCTCTGTTTGCTAGTACACTTGACCCTTGAACAACAGACATGGGGATTAGGGATGCAGACTCCCCCCCATAGTTGACAATCTGTGGACCATTGTTTGCTCTCCAGAAACTTAACTACTAACAGCCTACTGTTGACTGAAAGTCTTACAGATAACATAACTAGTCAATTAACACATATTTTTATGTTATATGTATTACATACTGTTTTCTTACAATAAACGAGAGATAAAATGTTATTAAGAGATATAAGGAAGAGAAAATAGATTTAGTATTCATTACCTGAAAGTGGATCATCATAAAGGTCTTCATTCTCATCATCATCATGTTGAACAGGCTGAGGAGGAGGAAGAAGAGGAGGGGTTGTTCTTACTGTATCGGGGTGGCAGAAACAGCACACGGTGTAACTATGGAAATATAGTTTCTAGCTTTTTTGCTTTTTCATTTCTCTAAAGATGTTTCTATTTGGTACAGTCCTTCCACTGTTTACTTATTTGTAGTACCCATATCATAGAAGGAGCCATATTGTAAAGAAATCAAACACAGACTTGAATAATTAGAAACCTTCTGCCAGACTGTTTTTCTGGCACTACTTCTATGTCGTCCTCCTTATCATCTGGTACTGGTTCAGAAGCACTTGTCTCCATTACATCATCTTCTGTTAATTCCTCTGGTGTGTCATCTATTAGCTCTTGAATTTCTCCAAGGTCTATATCTTGAAAGCCTTTACTCACCATCATTTTTTCCATGTTCACTATCTCTTTCATGATTTCTTTGATTGGCTCTGTTGTAAATCCTGTCAAGTCATGCACAACATCTGGACACAGTTTCCTCCAGCAGGGGAGTGTGTTAGGTTGGACTTGATGGCTTTCACAGCTTTTTGTATAACAATGATGGCATCTTCAGTGGTGTGATCCTTCCAGACTTTCATGATGTTCTATCAGGGTTCTCTTACATAGTGTTGACAGTCCTTTCCATAAAGTACTGTGTGTAATGAGCCTTAATTGTCCTTATGACTCCCTGATCTAGAGGATGATTTAGAGATGTTATGTCTGGGGACAAATAGACCACTTTGACACCTTTAGTATTGAACTCATGGGGTCAGGGACATTGTCCAATCAAAAAGAAAAAAAAAAAAACTTTAAAAGGCACTCACTCACTGGCAAAGTACTTCTTGACATCAGGGTCAAAACATCAATGAAACCAATATAGAAAAAAAAAATTCTTATTGTCCAGGCCTTTTTGTTTTACAACCAAAAGACTGGCAGCTGGTGTTTTAACTTTTCCCTTCAAGGCTCAGGAGTTAGCAGCTTTATAGATAAGGTCAGTCCTGATCATAAACCCGATTATATTTGCCCAAAACAGTAGAATTAGCCCATCCCTTCCTACCTTAAATCCTGGTGTTCACTTCTCTTCCTTACTAATAAATGTCCTTTACGGCATTTTTCTGTTTTTGTTTTTCAGAGTGGGGCACTTTCATCTGTTTAAAAACCTGTTCAGGCAGATATCCTTTCTCCTCAATGATTTTCTTAATGGCATCTGGGAACTGCTTCTCCTGCTTGACTGTTTTTAAGCCAAACCTCTTTCTAAAATTATCAAACCATCCTTTGCTGGCATTAAATACTCCAGATTTAGAACCTTCACCTTCCTTTTGTTTAGGTTGTCATATAGTGACTTAACTTTTTCTCAAATCATCTTACACCTTAGAGGTATGCCTTACAGCAATCCTGTACCCACAGAAAAGATGCATTTTCAATAGATAAAAATGTATTTTGCAGAAGTGCAAGGTTTTCACACTGCTGGCACAGTTGCAACAATGGCTTCATGAATTTCCTTTTCTTTTTGTTTTTAACAATGGTCCTCACACTGGATTTATTTATCTTGAAATGGCAAGTAGCCCCTGCTGCAGACCTCAATCTATGGTGCCTTTTATGCAATTAAACATTTTCTTGTGATGTCATGACTTTCCGCTGCTTCTTAGGAGTACTTCCAGTATCACCAGTGGCATTTCATTTGGGTTCCATGGTGTTAAGGTTTATGGTATTACACAAGACACTATGAAAAGTCATATGAGAACTGTGAAAGCTTTCATTTTACTGCCATATGCAATTTAGTGGAGGGAGAAACTGTTCACTGATATGATTAGGGTCACATGGCATTTTAAGCAGATACAATTGAACTCCACACCATAGCAAAAAGGAGGTAACTACAACATTATTACAATAATGCTGGGTGTACTACAGCTAATTTTATGCAGTTAGGATTTAATACTACATATTTACATTTATTTATATTTCTCTGAACTGCAAATGGCACCATGTAGGATGTATGAGTATGTGTCGGTAGGTTTTGATGAATTTTAACTTTTTATAATTTGTGTATATTTTATGGTAATGATAAAAATAGACTAGTATCTACATATATTTTGTGCATTCATGACATACCTTTTTCTTAATTTTTTCGATATTTCTGGACTACGCAGTTGTTTTTTCAAATTGTCACAAATCTTAAAAAATGTATCCAATGTATTTATTGAAAAGAATTGAACAACACAGTTCAAACTTGTGTTGTTCAAAGGTCAAATTTCTTTTTGGAATGCTTGATAGAATTCATTAGTGAAATGATCTGGGCCTGGAGTTTCCTTCATGATATTTTAATGAACAATTTCAATTTATTGAATAATACAGGATTGAGAGTTTCTGTTTCATTTAATGGCAGCTTTAGTACTGTTTTTCAAAGAGTATAGTCCATTTTATCAGATTTTTCAAATTTGGTAGTATAAAGTTGTCCATGATATTTCCTTATTACCCTTATACTGTCTGTAAGATCTCACCTTTCCACTTCTAATGTGGGTAATATTATTTTTTCTTAGGTTACTCTTTTCAGGGCTTTTGTTTGTTTGTTTGTTTTTTACTATCTTATTTTTTATTCCAAAGAATCAATCTTTAATTTGCTGATTTTCTTTTTTTTTCTGTTTTTTATATTATTGATTTCTTAATCTTATCTTGGTTTTAATATGCTCTTTTTTTTTGATAGCTTCTTAATCTTGAGACTATTAAGTCTTTTATTATGGACCTTACTTATTTTCTAATATAACAATTTAAGGCTATAAGCATTACACTGATAGATTCCACAAACTTTGATATATTGTTTTAATTACCATTTAATTCAAATATTTTCTTACTTTGTGTTTTAATTAGATTTGTTAATTTAAATGGAGTATTTAATTTCCAAATATTTGGGGCTTTTCTGTGTAGCTTGTTACAACTTCTGTTTTAGTTTTGTTTTGGTTCTAAAACGTTACTCTGATATTTCAGCTTTCCAAATTTATTGAGACTTATGGTCTAGCATATGGTCTGTCTTGACAAAAGTTTCACATGCACAGGAATATATATTTAAACTCTAAGTGTTCAGATTTTGTTCAGATAGTAGTGTTTAGATTTTCTAGATTGTCAGTCAATTTTTGAAATTGTTTTATAAGTTACAAAGAGAGTAGTTTTAAAAATTTCTGCTGTGATTATGATTTCATTTATCTTTAGTTCTCTCAGTTCTTTGTGTATTTGGAAATATCTTATTTATACTTTTATGAATATCATGACTGTAATAAATTTTATATTTTCCTAATTCAGCATGTCTTCCCTTATGTAATATTTGTGGTCTTGAAGTCTTCTTTGTCTGACATCTGAATAATATTACCAGTTTTCTTGGGTTTGCAGTATGTCTGATATATCTTTTTCTATTCTTTCAATCTGTCTCCTTAGTGCTTCCATTATAGAGAGCATAGAGATGGGTCTTTCTTGTCCAATTTAACCATCAGTGACTTCTAAGTCTTTGGGGTCTTCTAAGTCCTTTTGCATTAAACATACTAACGTGACTAGACTTATGCCTAGTATTTTCCTATTGTTTTTCCAGTTGTCTCCTCTAGTTCGTTCCTCTCGTGCTGCTTTGCTTCATTGTTTTGGGTTAATTGAATATTTGTAGTATCCTATATTAACTTCTCTGTTTATATTCTGGCTCCACTTCTGGGTATTTTGTATGGGTTATAATATGTACTCTTAATTTATGACAGTCTGCTTAGAGTTAGTATTGTACACTTCTCATGAAGTAAAAAAATTATATATATATATATATATATTCGAGAGGGAGCCTCAATCTGTCACCCAGACTGAAGTGCAGTGGCATGATCTCAGCTCACTGCAACATTAGGTGGTACTGTACTAACTCTGAAAGGACTGTGATAATTTAAAGATGCATATTATAACCATAGAACAGTCACTGAAAAGTACAGAGAAATATAGCTTAAAAAGCGATAGCAGAATTAAAATGTAATAGTAAAAATACTTGATTAATCTAAAAAGAATACAAGAAAGAGTGTAGAAAAGAACAAAGTAAACTTTATAGAAAACAGATGGCAAAATGGTAGACCTAAACGTAGTCATATTATAAATTAGTTTAACGGTACTCTTGTTTTTCATTGCCTTAATTGATCAAATGATATGTAAAGTATTTTAAAGTCTCTGTAGTTTTCTTTAAATCTTAACATTTTGTGCAATTTTGGCTTTACGAAGATTGATGCTATGATATTTACCAATCATTTAGAAGAGATATTGCAGGGTGTTTTGATAAGTTTAGGTTACTTACAAATCTTATATGATGAAATCAACATTTTTTATTTGATCAACTTAATAGAGGCATCCTGTTTGAAAGAAGAAAATAACAGTTCTACAAATTTTCTGATTCATGTAATCATTATGATAATAAATGTTTTTATTTATTGAGTGCATACTGAAAAGTGGTAGGAAGATTTTGTGCTGAAATATTTGTAAGCCTAGTATTTAAAAAATGTTTTGGCTGGGCTTGGTGGCTAACGCCTGCAATCCCAGCTCTTCGGGAGGCTGAGGTGGGTGGATCACTTGAGGTCAGGAATTCGAGACCAGCCTGGCCAATATGGTAAAACCCCATCTCTACTAAAAATACAAAAATTAGCCAGGTATGGTGGTGCACGCCTGTCCTCCCAGCTACTTGGGAGGCTGAGATGGGAGAATCGCTTGAACCCAGGAGGCGGAGGTTGCAGTGAGCTGAGATTGCGCCATTGCACTCCAGCCTGGGCATCGCAGCGAGACTCTGCCTCAAAAAAAAAAAAAAGTTTCTAATTACCCCGTGCTAAATGTGTTATAATGTTACTAATTTGATATATAACACATATGTAACATTTTATGTATGTGCTCATATAATGATACTCATAATGCCTCCCTCAAATTGCTCTTTTGAGTATTAAGAGAAGGTTATATAGAAAAACCAGTTTCAAAAGGTGTGGAACATAAGGCTTCAGTGATTAGATGCTGAGAACAGCAGCAATAATAGTTGTCATTATAATATCTGATTAAGGCAATATTTGTACCCAGGTATACCTTGCTACAGAACTGTGTGATTAACCGTTATACCTTGATGCTATTCATACCCTACCTTCACTTTGTTGGCATAATCTGAAGTTTTAAACCATGATCACATATTGCATTTGCACAATTAAATTTTAAAATATATACAAGTTACACAGTCAAATTATTGTGTTTATTACATGATTATATTCTGTTTCCATCCATAAGTACCATATGGTCAACAATGACATATCAAAGGGAATTCGGTTGTCACCTCTTGTTTCATTGTACCATGTTCACACTGTTCTTTATCTCTTCTTTCCATTGGCAGTATTATGTTCTCAAGAAGAATTATTCCAGAAGCACCCCTGAAATAATATATTTCCTTAATTTTGGTATCATTAGCCCTTCTTTGCCTTTCTCTATAAATTGTCGTGATCAATCATCTCTCTCGATTATAATATATACAACAGAAAGTACCTTAAAGGAGAAAAAAAAGATTAATAACCATGTTGGGTCTGGCTCAGGCTTAATGGAGTCCAGCAGTCCAGAATTTAAAGACGCATATGACCATTGGATCCCTTTTCTCTTAGTTCTCCATTTCTTGGTTTGACTTAAATCTGCAGTCACTTTTTCTTCATGTGAATTTGCAAAGGGGCCATTTGAAGCCCTAGATGCAATTATTAGCTGCCTTGCAATCTTGGTAAGATGTGTCCTCCTTCCCTCCCTATCCATGTAAAAGTCAGTGGGTGAAGAGATGGATAAGATGTGTCCTTCTTCCCTCCCTATCCATGTAAAAGTCAGTGGGTGAAGAGATGGATAAGATGTGTCCTCCTTCCCTCCCTATCCATGTAAAAGTCAGTGGGTGAAGAGATGGATGAGGCTTGAGTCACTAAGGCATTCACTGACCTGGGAATGACTCAGGATCGGTCTGGTCGTATCCCCAGTGGAGGCAATGTACCCTAATGACACAGGTCAGGGTCACTGGTCTTGCTGTCCAGGGTGTTATCTAAGCTCCTGGTCTCACAGCCAAGAAAATTTAGGAGCATGGGCACAAAAGGTGACATTGGTTGGAGCAAAAGTTTAGTAAGCGAAAGAAGGCTCTCTGCAGCAGAGAGGGGAGTCCAAGTGGATTGCCGTTTTTACAGTCATTCAAAAGCTTTTATAAGAAACTCCTCTCATCTCTGTAGCACTTTGAGTAACTTCTCTTATCAGTAAAGCTGTCTGTGCAACTCCCCTTATCTTATGCAGCTGTGGGTATGTCTCTAGGCAAGCACAAAGCGCCGCTTATTTTTGTTTGCATAACTGAGGGTTTGTTTTAGGTAAGCCCCCTTTTTCCTGGGAGCTTGTTAATCATACAAAGAATAAAGGGCTTCCATGCCAGACTTTGCCTGCCTGCTTATCTGTGGCTTATCTGTGCAGCTGTAGTCTTGAGTTTTTCCCAGGCTGCTCTATTTTTGCCTGTAGCTGTGATTTTTTTTCAGGTAGGCAGCTTCTCCGAGGACTAGTTTCAGCTGTTTACTCAAGTAATTTTTCCTTTCCTTCTCCCTCACTATGATTATCAGCTCCCCTAGGACCTCATGGTCTGGAATGAAATATTCCCTGGGAGTCAGGGAAAGGAAGTTTGTTGCAAACATGGCCAGGCCAGACACTTATAAAAAGTGTCAAAGTAAAGTACACTTACATAAAGTGTAAGTGCTGCCACCACCACCAGGGTGCCAGGTACTCTAACACAAGTCTTTATTCTCATAGATGTAAATTAACATTTATACCACCAGCTCACACTGTCAAACGATTCCACATACCCCGAATAAATATTGGCGCCTGGTGGGCAGCAACAAGCCCTCCCTCAAGGAATGAGTTCATTGGTTGGTTTATCCAGCTGCTCCCGCTTTGCTTATGGAAGCGCTCTGTTTTCTAGGGGTCTTAGAAGCTGTAGCAGTGGTAGAAAGCCCCTTTTTTGTGGACTGTTATGACTTAGGCTTTTATCAGAGCCTCAGAGAATTGCTGTTGCTTTGTTGCTTAGGCTTTAGGTTTCCAATCTGCATATACAATTCCTTTGAAGCACCAGACTTACAGGCAATTTGATTGAGGGAACTTCTTGGGATATGAAATATTATCAGGCACCATTTCTAATCAATGTACCTAAGTTGTGACTTCATGTTTAGAGAAAAAAAAATATTTTTTTTCTTGACCTCAGGCTGCAAAAGGCTTTCTTGGCCTCAGACTTCCTTCTGGAGGTGATAACTATCTTTAAGGGCCTGTGGTGTGTGCCCTCCTTTCAGGAAATTAGTGTATGCCTGGAGGCACTGGTAATGGCTTCTCTCATCTTGCTCTGGCTTGGGAAGAATATGGCTATTGCAGATTTTATAGTTTCATTACCACCTGACCTTCAGACTCCTTACGTGTTATAGGTAGAAAAGGTGCCTCCACAAAGTCGTGAGCTGTTCTCTGCTTTCAGAAGGGCAGTGGGATATGGTCCTTAATTCTTTGTAGCAGCACCATCATGAATAGCTACCACACCCATATACATCATTATCTTTTTTGGTGAAGACTCTTAAGACTCCAGGCCATGATATCCAAAAGGCTATGTTAATGCACTACTTTGGTATAATCTGAAAATAATTGTCGGCTCCCCAGTGGAATGCCTGCCTTGGTCCACGTGGAATGTGGGCATATGGTAGAACTTCCTTGGAGGAACTAGAAGAGGAACTAAAGAATGTTAGGCATATAAATTATTGTTTCTTTTTCTTTTGGTTTCTTTCCACTGAGTTGTGTGTGAGCCCCCACACCCACCCTACCTGCCTGTCTTCTACCTTACTGATGCTATTTTCATGCTGTTGTAGAATTGGATGTGTAAAATTAAATTAGCCTTTCTCCTAATAGCTGTAAAATAAAGGAACAAATTTGACAAAGTAACTACCTATCCGATACATAAGAAGGCTATTAGGCTGTACCACAAGTGAAAAAGTTCAATCCTGATATCTCAAAATAGTACCACTTGAAGGAAAACATTGGGGCCATCTGTTTCTCTAGTTGTAGTTACAGATTTTTAAAATACGAGCTTCAGGCATAAAAATGCAGTATTAGCAACTCTCAACTTGATGAAGCAGTTACTAGTGTCCTGGGTGGGCCACAGGGAAAATAGTACCAACTGCATGTTATATTTAACTGCAATTAAAAATGGCAGTGCTGGCTATCTTCTGTCCCTGGGTCATCTCCTAAAGATCCTATAGAGGGAGCCATAGCTAGTGTAGAGGCTAGCCATAGCTAGCCATGGCAAAGACCACAGGGAAGGCTCTTCAACATGCTCTACCCTGATCCTCCTCTACTCTGGTGTGGAGAAATGTCCGATTCATCACTAACAAGGTTAAAGGTGTAAATTGAGGAAAAAAATTTGAGAAAAGTTATCTTTTACATAAGACTTCAGAAAGAAATTGCATTGTCAGATTTGGAACTGGTTTGTAATTTCACCCAGTTGTCATTTTCATTTTAATTACTGTCATTGTTTTCTTCATCCTTGATAAACTATGAGCTCTTTGAGATTGTCTTTCATATCCTGATGTCAGATCTTCCTGTATTTTCTGACCATGTGCTCAGTAAATGCAATTTTAGCATTTGGAAGGGTTTATCAAATGATTGAAGGAGTAGGTAATAATATAGATTACATATACAGTCGGCCACATATGTGTATGTATGTGTGTTTGTGTGTGTGTGTATATATGTATGTACAGTTGACTCTATTGATGCGTTTCCCATTTGTGGATTCTCCAATCATGGATCGAAAATATTCTTTAAAAATATGGTTGCATCTGTACTGAACAGGCACACACTTTTTTTCTTGTCATTATTCTCTAAACAATGCAGTATGACAACTATTTAGCATAGCGTTGACACTGCATTAGATATTATAAGTAATCTAGAGATTAAAGTATATAGGAGGATGCATGTAGGTTATATGCAAATACTGCTCTACATCTTATATAAGGGATTTGAACATCCATGGATTTTGGTATCTGGTAGGTTATACCTCCTCTTTGAGGAGGTGAGTGTCGTAGACGCAGGTAAATATGATCCAGAGGGCAAAGAGGCATTGCCAGCCTCATACTGTCTGTCAGCTCCATGCTGAGTTCCATGAAAGCAGCCAGAGAGAGGGTAGTGTTCAATACCGGATGTAGAGACGATGTCACGGCAATGTTCCTCTATTGAATAAGTCACCAAAATTGTGAATGACTGAATAAATGGGCAAAGGGATTTGTCCCCTACCTGCTGTGGGATGTTTCTTGTAGTTATGACCTCCATGAAAGAGAGACTCGTATTTGGAGAAAGTTCACAGCTGAAACCATGACATTTAACTTTTCAAGTCATAATGGATCTATTTTTTAAACATCATAAATGAAGATTATGCAATACTGTATGTGCTTAAATTGACACAACCCCTTCCCTATTCAGGGCTGATTTTTGTTCTATACTGAGTGACGGGCACAGAAGTAAATGTGATAATCCTGTCCCATTGTTATCCTTTATTGTGGTCTTGCTGTCTCCCAGCAACACACTTCACACTGTATCTGAGTCATCATTCTCATATACATCTATGTAGGTACACTTCCATAGACTTAGGCCCATTTAATGGAGGAGCAACTCCAACATTAAGAGATCATGAAAGGTACCTCATGACATATGTTGACCTAGTGGCAGAGCTGCTTAATTCTACAGCCTCTGAGTGGAATCCTCATGACAGTAAAAACACAAGCTTGGTTTCTCACACACACTACCTGCTTTTTCTCATCCCCTTTAGTCCCTATTCCTTGCTGAGATGTGTTAGGCATTAAATGGTTACAGTCTACTTCTGTGTGGAGTCTCCAAACACTGAGAAACCTCAAAATTTAAAAATTAAAATACAGAAGAACCTTTATTGTTATTAAATAATCAGAAACAAGTTAAAATGTTAATAGGCCACTTTGTGAAATCATATGCAGGGAAGAAAAAATACTGGAGTGAAAACAATATAAAAATCATAATAGATGCTGTTTTTGTAGCACCAAGTGTGTTCTAGCTTCTGTGGTTGTTGCTTTATATCATTCTATATAATCTTTACACAAAACCTACAAGTAGATATTATTTCCCCTATTTCAAAAATGAGAAAACCAAGGCAAATAATTAGTAAGTAGTATATATATATTATTCTGACTCTCAACTTCTGGATTCAAAGACCATGATGTTGTAGGATACCATTTTGTGTACCAGCATGGAAAGTGTTTTTAGTTTATCTGTTCACTCTAAAAATGTGGAGCATGTAGTATGAGACAGAACTGTTCTAGGCTTCGGGGAAGTAGCTGTGAGGATGGTAGTAGGGGTCCCTGTAATAATGAAAATAGACTCTATTTGTATGTATAGGTACATACTCATTAAAGGAAACTGATGTTGGCATAGATTGCCCGGGTTCAAATTCCCATTTGGCATGTTTTCCTAGTTGTCTCTGTAGTGAGAGGAGATGGAATATACTAGCCATTACCAAAATTAAGAGAGATTGTTGGAAAAAGTTTTATTTAGCACAATGACACATTAAATGTATTCAATAAATGTTACTTACAACTCTTTGAGAAAACATACATTTAAAAAACATGGCTTATGTTACACATATTACATGCTGGCTCACAAAAAATAAACAGATATCTCCTAAGAAGTGTGTTGTTAAAACCAAATATATTCTTACTAACTAAGGGGAAGCCCATCTTAGCAGTGTCTCAGCAGCATATTAGGGGTGTGGGGGACAAAATCAGGATATCTGGGATCTTGAAGTTTCATTTTAGATGGGTCTTTCAGTATGGGAGCTTGATTAGGATTGGGTGAGGGTCATGACAGCAGTTTAAGATTGAGCGTTATGACTTTGAAATGAGGGATTCTACAGTGTTGGGGCATAAACTCTGCTCTGATGCCTTCTGTTGATGAGTTGATGGTCTTCAAGGAAGTTCCCAGAATGAACTTGAAACTTTTTTTTTTTTTTTTTTTTGAGACGAAGTCTCACTCTTTCCCAGGCTGGAGTGCAGTGGTGTGATCTTGGCTCACTGCAAGCTCCACTTCCCGGGTTCACGCCATTCTCCTGCCTCAGCCTCCTGAGCAGCTGGGACTACAGGCGCCCCCCACTGCGCCCGGCTAATTTTTTGTATTTTTAGTAGAGATAGGGTTTCACTGTGTTAGCCAGGATGGTCTCGATCTCCTGACCTCGTGATCCGCCCGCCTCGGCCTCCCAAAGTGCTGGGATTACAGGCATGAGCCACCACACCTGGCCAAATATTTGCAACTTTTATCTTCCTGGGCAAGAGTCTCAGAACATCTACACTTATATCAATGAAGTCAAAATAATAATAAAATCCCCAACGAAGACAGGAAGCCATGTGGGTAGATAATGTAAGTTGTGTCATTTCATGGGTCCGTGGATAAGCAGCTGTGCTTACGATTCTGGAGATCCACACTTGAAGGTATCAATGTGGAAAAATACTAAGAGGATTGTGGTCAGAGTTTGTTGTCAGCTACTGAGTGAGGAGCCAGGAACATACAGCTTTTACCAAGAAAATCTATACCATCCACACTGTGATGAGCCCACAAGACCAGATATGGGACTGTTAGCCAAATTACTTAATTTTATTACGTCTTTGATTGCTTTCTTGTCCTTATCTGGGATATCAAAGATGCCAGAGAGATGGCAGGGATGGAAATTCAACATTCTTCCCCCAAAACAACACATTTTTCCCTTATAAAATTATTCTGAACAGTTTCATGAACCTCTGAGTCAAGATGGGGCATTCTCTAACTTGTCTGCTATCTGCTGTACAATAGCATGGAGTCAGCTTCAGGCTTCCCGATCCTTTCGAAAAGCATGAATTGAAGAGGCTTAAAGAGAGAAGAAAGCAACCCAGAATTCCCCATGTGGTTACAGTTTGCGTTCTTGCCTCAAGGCCTGGTTTTTCTCCTTTTGGAATAAAGTTATCTGAAGACCTCTTTTTCTAAGCGAAGAAACTAATGGGTCAAAATGGACCCTGGGTGATGTCGGGGACTACAGTGAAGGCAGACGTTAGTTCACCACTGAAATAAATTTCTGTCCAGTTTGCAGACAGTAGCCAGCAGACCTTTGTCTCCTTCATCCAATACCAGTCTTTCCAGATCTAGTCAATGATCTATTTAAAGCCAAAATATTCTTATGAGATTGTCAAATATTGTTGTAATTTTTTGTATCACTCATCAAGAATAGGTTAGTACCTGGCAATAAATTTCATAGTACTGATATCATTAATAGATCTCAGGTGAAAGAAAAGTCATGTGTCTTATAGGATCTGTGAAAGCCACCTCCAAATAGACACTCTGTTCTCTGGTTCTTCTTCATGTTCTGTTCCTCTGCAAGTTCATTTACAAAAGCTGACTTCCACAAAAAGTTCTCCAGTATTGTTTTGGAACCTTATTTTCTAACATATCATCTACGAGTTGAGTCCCAGTTACTGATTCATTACAAGGAACTGGAAACGAGAAACTGAGTGGCTCATCAAGGAAAATATGTGCAGACCTAACGACAGTGTGGTTATATGATTTAACCACTGCATACATAAATTATAACTAGGTATTGCACTCATACTGAGGAGTGATTTAATTGTAACTATGCCTTATAAGCAACATATTAAATGTAGCTTTAAGCCAGATAGGCAAGAAAATAAACAACAAAAGAATGCAGATTAAAACATGACAGTCTGTGGTATTGTCCTATGGGTCTTGAGTGGAAACTGTCTACATTTCCTGCAGTCATCTACTTGGACTAAAAATCCTGTGTAGCAGCCATCTCCTTCCAAAGACCATCTTTCTTCTAATGAATTATCAGCTTGAGGTCTCCAGGTCTCAAGATTTCTCAGCTTGACATCTCCAGTAATGATTTAAGATGGTTTATGCCTCTTTGATTGGAAGACATCACTCTCAGTATCAACTCCCTGGAATGTTACCTCTGGATGAGTCGTTAACAGTATCTGATAGGGTCCCTTCCATCTGGGTTTGAGGGCTTGCTTTCTCAGCTCTCTCTCCTGGAGATGCCTGAGACCAAGTCTCTGAATTTAGATCATGTAAGGGTCATTTAGTATAGGAAAAGGTGCTTGCTTACCTCTTAGGGTAAGACTGGACAAATTGCTTGAGTTACCTGCAATATTTGGCTGTGATCACTTCCAATAATGTAGAGTCTAGAAGCAGTGGAGATATTCCTAAACTCGTGGGTTGGCCTGTTGCTAACTCAAAAGGGAAGATTTGAGGAACCCCAGAGGTTGAGCTCATTGTCATTAAAGCAAACATTAGGCCATGTGAGTTTGAGAGTCTCTGATAGTTTTGCTAATTCGAGCTTAACATTTTTGTTTGTTCTTTCTATATTTCCTGAAGCTTAGAGTAATATGGACAGCAGCATTACTGTGTGGACTGGCAGAGCTGTACAAACCTCTTTATCATCTCAGTAAAATGGAGATAGTTTATACTTGTACTAGAGAGATAGTTTGGGAACACAAAACCATGTCAAATTTTGCTCTGGCAGAGCTGGAAATCTCCAAACAAGGCTTCAATCTGTCCTCCAAATAAGCGACCAATTACCATACATACTCAAAACCCACTGCAGAAGGTACTTACAAAATCTGTAAGTGTTCAAAGGGGCCCTGAGATTCTTGTTCATGCCCCATCTTTGCGTTTTTACCAAGATTATACTGGTAACAAGACACCGCATGCACCCTCAATAATCTTAGTAAAATTTCTCCATCAATGTTGATTGAGTGCAGTAGCCAATTTTTCTTTCCTTAGGTAGATAATTGCATATTAAATTTTTGAAACTTCCCATTTAAGGGTCCTCTGGCACTACTAAGCATCTATCCTAGAATGTGAGATTTTCCTCTTGCAATTTACCTGCAGATTTATCTTAGTAACTGTTTGCCAACTGTGGAACCAATTGTTGACATTCTATAAGAACCTGTTTGAACCTGTCAGAAGGTTTGATTATGAGGACCAGGATCTTAGTGAAGGTTCCATGCTGGGGCTTCCTGGTATCCCCTTTTGCATTAGTGTTTATTTTTATAATAGCCACATCTTCAGCAAGCTTTGGAATACTCAAAAGTTCTGTTATTTGCTGACCATATTTAGTAGAGGCTCCTGCTGAGATCGATAACCCTGCTTGTTCACAAACAAAACCAAGAACTACACACAAAGCATATCTGCCACCAGCACTCTCCTGTCTCACTGAAATGGACCAGATCTGTGGAGCGAAATGAGTCCTGTCATCTGGCAGATTTTCCCTCTGGTAGTGATTATATTATAAGGGTGAAGTATGTCACATCATATGCTATCTGATATTCTTTTTGTCTCAGTCTTAAAGTATAGCACATCAAAGAACAAGATGAAATATGGATTTTTAAAAAGATTTCTAATAGATCTATTTAGGGCATAGTTTGTGAACAAAGATTAGATAGTACACAGTTTCTTAAGGTAATGGAAAAAGATAGTAGCGATTTTGAAAGTATTGCCATAAGTAATAAAGATGTGAGGTGCTAATGTGAAGTAATGTTTCATAGAAGTTTAAGCCTCTATGCTGAAAAATATGTGTTTTCAATATGGTATATTTTCAGTAAAGGTTATCCAGCATGAGGGACTATGAAACTTATAAGGAGAACCTAACCTGCACCAAGCCAGCGGCGGCTTCCAGTAATTTAGCTGCTGTGGCCATTGCCGCTGGGTGAAGATACAGACTTCAATGAGCTGACCCCTGAGGATTCCCGTGAAATGCATTTAGAACATCAAGAGCTTGTGCCCAGCAGTCATATACAAACTGGTAGAGAGTTCTGTGAGAATTGGGTAGGCCTAAAGTGGGAGGTCATTGGATGGCTAATTTTAACTCACAAAAATCTCTTCGTGATTAGGTTCTTAGGGATCAGTTTTGGCTACCCATAATGTGGGTAAGTCAGAGAGATGGGCAATTTTGGAAAATTCAGGAATGTTCTGCAATAAGCATCCAAGGAAACCCAGGAATCCTCTTAATAATCTCTTAACTACTAGCCTGAAAAGTTTTGAATAGCTTGTAATCTATCGGGCATAAAGGATTCATCTTTTTAGGATAAATCACATCATAGGTAATGAACTTAGACAAAATTCTAACTTCTCTTTGGAAATTGTATGACCTTTCTGAGCTAAACCAAAGTATATAGGTAGAATAAGTCATAGAGCTTGCTTTGTCTTGGGAACACAGTCACTGGTCATTCATATTATCTATTGATGAGAGTGGAGTCACAGAGAAATATAGGGTCCTTGAAATCCTTGTGAAAAGTAGGAAGGTATCTAAGTAAATCTAGGGGGTATAGTTCAAGTATACTGTTGATTTTGCCTAGGGGTGTACCAACAAGTACAGACTATTTTAATACAAAGGGACTATAACAAAAAAGTAGAACACAAATCTGCCACTGTAAGATATGCAGCCTCAAGGACTCATTGAAAATAAGATGGTATTTGGGTGGGGTACAATAAAGAAACAGAACAATTATTCTATTTATGGTTCTGAGGTCCTGAACAAATCTGCTATCTCTGCCACTGGCTTTTTGAGCATGGGGGGTAAAAGAATTATAAGGGCCGGTACAAAGTTTTTAGCTATTATTTTAGGCCATTAGTCCTTTTTAACCTTTTGGTTTTAGAAGAAATTGTGCAAGTTGTGTAGCAGTTTAGGTGGATAAACCTGAGCCCTAACCCGGTTTATCCATAAGAATGTCAAGCACTTCCTTGAGATCTTCAATTTTGGCTTGATTTAGATTCAATAGTAGTTGTGAATCAATGTTCATATTATCTACGGCTTCTTTATGAGTTGGGGAGTCAGAGACTCAAGGTCTAGACAATCCAGATAGCATTTAATTTACAATTCCACCCACACAGTAACTTTCTACCTATCAGGTGAGTGAATGTGGTATTACAGAGAAAGAAAGAATGTAATTTAGTTAAAGTCCAAGGGTGACTGTAATGGGCTGGAACATGAGGAATATTTGATAGTTATTGCAGAGACCTACCATGTGAGTAGTTTATTTTCAATGAAGAGGTTGTGTAATAGTGATAAAGTTTAAGGCTGATGATATTTAGCACCCGTATCAGTTAAAAATTTTTCATAGTTGTCATTTAATATTTAGAGAAAGTTTTCTTTTTGACTTGAAAGATAAAAGGTTTGTGCTTGATACCCACTGGAAGTGCCTTGATTTATCACTTATTTCATGTTTTGCCCCTTTGATTCTGAGCTAATGCAAAACAAGTGTTTTCCAATTTCCTTACTGCTTACAGGTGTCTTTATCAAGAGACTTCCTTATTCTGGGTTTAATATCTGGGATAGGAGGATGTAATTTTATCTCTACTTTGATTTTTTTAAATAAAATCCTTTCAAAATGTTTAGTGAAGCGCTAGAGATCTGATAATGGGAATAATACTGCTCATTGTAGTTTTTTTTTTTTTTTTACACATTAAATCCTGGTTTTTTGGCTTCAGTTCATTTCTACAAAATGAGTAAAGATGCGTATGGGCTCATATCTGCTCAAGGTCTACTGAGTCCTTCCTAAGGATATTAAAGAGCCTATCTTTGCTTTTTCCAGTGGACACATCCTTTCTTTGCTTGCAGGACGAGATTATAAAACAATCTATTTTCACAGGGAAGACTTTCTGGGTAGCCTCCAAAAGACCTTGTCCAATGTCTTCAGTTTTTCTAAAATTCTTTTTTTCCTGTAAAATTTGAAACTCTTTGGTTTCCTGTGGTCTTTTATGTCACCACTGAGACTGACCCATTTTGCCTTTTTCATGTACTTTTTTGCATCTGCGGTTATCACTAAAATATGAACTCCTTGGTATAGATCTGGGAGCCCTGGATTCTAACTTCCTAAAGACGTTTTATAATCCTCTGCAAGTTTTCCTCTGTTCTGCCTGTGCTTTGAAGAGCCTTTGACAGGGTCTCTCATCTCAGAGTTAAATGGCTTAAAATCAACCACAGATGTTTCCCTGTTGTGAGGGTAGTTTAACATGAAGAGGTCATTGAGCTTTGGGGTTTTCTGGCTGTCTGAACGAGAAGAAAAATTGTACAGAGGGAGAGATGGGGGAGAGAAGAATAATAGGATAAAGTCTGTTTGGTTTGAGTTATGATTTGTTGGTATCTAAAACAGAGAGTTTTTTTTTTTTCTTTTGCCCTGGCTAAGAAATTTCATAAGAAAGCAATTTTGAATGTTTCTCAGATTAATTAAAAATGTAGATTATTGGATGTTTGGAATTTTGATCTATTTTTATTTTAATGCACCTCTTAAATAATTTTGTTCATATAAAAACTTCCCCCAAAGTGGCTGCTATAATTGTAAATCATCTCTGTTGAAATTATGCCATTTAAATAAGTATGTGAATGTGGGTTATATTATAAACATATGGAAGAAGAAGTCCAGAGGGTGTTTGGAAATAGAATGAGACTGGAGGCATACCCCTGAAAATGTGGTAAAACTCTGAAAAAAATGTTGCTTATGACCCCTTGGGTCTCTCAGTCTAATTTCCACATTGTCTAACTTTAGAACTGAAAGAATTTGCAGTTTCTTGGGGGGTGTCTAAGATTTTAAGAGGGGATTATTCTTAGAACCAGTCTAATGGTCAAGACAAGATTGAGGAAAATTGTCATAGGTTTTGATAAGGACCTAGGGAAAAATTTCTCCAAAGGACAGCAGGCTGAGAAGGAATCTTAGAAACTTCTCCATCCCTGGGGCTGTCTTGAGGGATGCACTCACCTGGGTCTCTCTCACTCTCTTCCCTATAAACATTCCTTATATATACACATGAAGTGGCAAAGACAAAGGCGAAGAGTAGCGCCACTAGTAATAAGGCAGTTTCACCAAAAATAAATTTTTTTCAAGTCTGATCAAAGTGTTCCTGAAAAGAGTTCCTTACTCTTAGGAGACGAAATAATCTGGGTATACTGGGAGTGCAATGAAAGTATATTGGGGCTCAGTCCAATTTGATTTACTTAATACACTATTGCACTAAGAAATAGTCCTGACCAGGCAGCTATAAAGGATATCTGAGGAGAACACTGAATTAAGGTTCTGAATTAAGGTTCTTGTGCCTAGGCTGCAAAGAGGTCTCAATCTTTATGGATCTTGGTGAGATCTCCAAGATTGTTCAATACTGAATTCCTAGAAATACAACCTGAAGAATATTTTGATAAGGCAAAGCTGAGTTTATTCTTAATGTGGTAAGAGAAAGTAATCCCCTGATAGATATTAATAACATTTTGGACAAGGAAGGACAATGTTAGAATATTTATGAGACTTTAAAGACTCATTTAAGATTGGTCTTTAAATGCCAGGGCTTGATTAGGATTTGGTAAGGATTATGGTAAAAGAGTTTACTGTTGGTGGTCACAGCAAAGATTTAGAGGTGAGGGATTCAAAAGGTCTTGGAATATAAGCCATTGATGTTTTCTGTTGATGAGCTAATAAGAATTTATAAGCCATTGATGTTTTCTATTGATGAGTTAATAAGTTTCTAAGGAAGTTCTTGTAATAATAAACATTCACAACTTTTGTTTTTCTGAGCAAGAATTTACTGGAATACTAAAATTATGCCAGTGAAAATAGTGGAAAATTTAAATTGGAGACAATTAGTCATGAGAGTAGACATGATTTTGTTTCTCACAGTGTCAGTTAACAGTTCCCCTCTGTGCAAATCCTTCAGTAGTTTACATGTTGTTTATGATAAACATCCATAGAATGGCCCACAAAACTGGACCTGGTCAAGCCCACTTTCTGTCACCTCTTACCTCTTAGCTACTACTTGCTGTTCTGGAACCACTGGACCAGCTTCTGCACCAGATTCTGTCTTGGCCCCAAGCATTTTTCCACCATCTCTCTCTCTGCTTACTCTTCCGCCATCATCAGTTGTCAACTAGGCTAATCTGGTACACTTCTCTAAGTATCAGTATCACCGCAGCATTGCTCTTTACCCGTTTTCACTGTTTTCAACACTGATCATGTAATATAAAATCTTATTTAATATTTTAAATGATTGTCCATCTCCTTGCACTAGAAGGTAAACATGCTGACTGTAGAGATTTTTGTCTGTGTCTTTTACTGCCCCAGTACCAATTCTCTGACTTTGAAGGAAATAAAAACTGACTTAAACCTGAAAAGAAAGAGCTAAATTGGCTTCCAATTCTTTGAAGTAAAACTTTACACTTCAAAAGAATTGCTCTGGCAAGGGAGAAACTGCAAGAGAAATTTCAACTTCTTGCTCTTCAAAGAGAAAGACAAAATTATATAAAATTTTGAGGAAGGGTGGCATTTAGGTTAAATTTATAATAAGCAGTATAGCTGGGTTAGGTGGAAGCAAATGGAGTTGGTCAGATGGGATTGATTTGATCAAAGCCAAGTAGAAATGATTGGAAGGATTAGAGAGCAGACCAGTTCAAGCAGTGCTTGCTGATGTGGACATTTAACTGAAAACTCATTTTGACCAATTTTGCAGCTTCCTGAGTATGGGGTGAGGATATCCTTTTCTTTAGGGGAGAATAGGATTTTCAGCTTCTTTTGTACATGTGATGATGCCTTTAAGCAAGGGTGATATTTTTCATTCTCATGACCAAAGTACAGACCATAAGTCTGAACCCAGAACACTATACATGGCAATCTAGGTACTGTGTGTGCCTTTGTAGGTGATTGCAATTTTTTCTTTATTTAAAATTTTAAGAACACTTGAAGAGTAACTTTTTACCAATCATTTTAAAAATATTGATTAAATGATAAAATCCCTTAAAAACACAGCTAATGAAAAAGATACAAAAAGAAATATAAAATATAGCCTTAAAGACACTGAACCCATAATTAAAATATTCCCAAACAATAGTGCTCCATGCTGAAATGTTTCACTAGTAAATTTTTACAAATATTTAAGGGAAAAATATATAATTTTCATTTTCTCAGGGTAGCTGACTTCTAGTAACTAAACATGACAATGAACTGTAAAAAATGGAATTTACAGAACATGGCTACTAGGAATATAGATCCAAGTAGCCTAAACACAATAATAGTAAATCAAATTATGTGAATTTTTTTTTTTTTTTTGAGACGGAGTCTCGCTCTGTTGCCCAGGTTGGAGTGCAGTGGTCTCTGCTCACTACAACCTCCACCTCCCAGGTTCAAGTGATCCTCCTGCCTCAGCCCTGCTAGTAGCTGGGATTACAGGCACGCACCACCATGCCTGTTTAATTTTTGTATTTTTAGTAGAGATGGGATTTTGCCATGTTGGCCAGGCTGGTCTTGAACTCCCGACCCCAGGTGATGCACTTGCCTCGGCCTCCCAAAGTGCTGGGATTATAGACATGAACCACCGCACCCAGCCAAAATATATTTTTTAAAAGGTCACTGCATTACAGTCATTTGAGGTTTACTTGAGAAATGACGGTTTTTGTTTTTAAACATTCAAAAAAGCATTCAGCACTTCCGGTTTCAGCTCTGATATGTGAAGAACTTGTATGTTATAATTACTGTCCTTATAACAAGATAAAGCAGAACAAACTGAAAAAAAAAAATCAGTTATTTAATTGAACCCATCAGAGAACTGAGGCGTCAGGGAAAGTTGCCACCCCAAAATCTGGGAACACCGATTGATACGCAGCTGAAATTTGCTGGAACAGAAACCACTGAAGCCACAAATTGATAGGAACATTTAAATAGCAATTTAGATGAATAGCTGGGCTGAATGTGGGCTAGAGTGAAAGGAAGAAACTCCTGGGGACCCCCACATTTTTGTGGGTTCTACCTCCAGGAACCTCAACAATTTCTCATAGTAAAGGTTTAAGAAAGATCCCCTCCTGCTTCAGAAAGGGGGAGAAGAGTAATCATTGTGAAATACACCCAGAGCGTTCTTCATAACAAAGACTCAACCTCCAGGGGAAATATTTTACCTGAGCCATATCTCCTAAGGGATAAGGGGAAGGGCATTCCTTTCATTCCAGCTTTCTCTAGCTTTCCTGTTTTACCAGTCAGGAAATAGAAAACCCACAATTGTCAGTAGAGGTCAGTGCTTCAAGGAAATAGATTGGAAACACAAGAACCAGAGAGAAGAGTAGAGAGGTCAGGTGGAGCTGAGGGAGAGGTTCTGCCACTGAAGGAATATTTGTGATGGTTATAACACCAAGACACAGGCACACAGAAACTTGTTCAAAAGATTATAGAACACTCTCCCCTACGTCTTACCACCCCACCAGCAGTGTTCAGTGTAATCGTGGATTACAGTTGAAAGAGAACACCAGTTCTCTCAGAGGAGTACTTAGGGAAGTCCAAAGTCAAGAGCAGAAACCAAAGACACTAGAGGGATTTGGCGTTTCTGGTGCCTCTAGTAACAGCAAACATTAAACAAAGCCCAATTCCTCATCAGATTACTGTAAATAGCACTCTAAAGCCCCATTTACCTCGGTACTTGCTACCGGATACAATTCACCAAAAAATTACACTGCATATCCTATGACAAGAAAAAACAGAAGAGAGAAAGCAATGAGCAGAACCAGATTCAGAACAAAGACGTTGGAATTAACAATAGGGATTTAAAATAACTATGATTAATATGTTAAGGACTCTTAGACACATGCAAAAACAGATTATATAAGCAAATGTGGAAACTCAAAAGAACCAAGAGGAAATGCTGGAAATAAAAAACACTATAACATAAATGAAGAATGCCTTCAACAGGCTCATAAGTAGATTCAGCACAGCCAAGGAAAGATTCAGTGATCTTGAAGATAGGTCAATAGAAATTTTACAAACTAAAATGCAAATGCAGAAAAAGGAAAGAATGAAGAAAATGCGACAGAACATCCAAGAACTGCGGAGCAATTTTTAAAGGTGCAACGTAGCTGTAATTGGGATACTACAGAATGGAGTATAGAGCATAATATATGTTTGAAGTAAAAATGGCCAAGAACTTTTCAAAATTAATAACAGACACCAAACCACAGGCCCAGAAAGCTCAGAGAACACAAAAGAGTAAAAATGCAAAACCAAAACAAAAAAAAAAAACAATAAAACCTACAAATATCATATTCAACCTGCAGAAAGACAAACACAGAAAAAAATATCTTTAAAGAAGGTAGATAAAACATCCTGGTCTTCTCATCAGGGGAAAAAAATCCTAAAGTAATGTAGTCAATTATGGCATATGGATATGTGGAGAGAATGGCAGCAATGCCACCAGAGATAGGAAAAAAATGGAAATCCTCTAAGGCACCTGCACAGGTGGGTTTAGATTAGTTAAAAATGTACATTGTAGCCAGGGTGACATAGCAAAACCCCCTCTCAAGTAAGAATACAAAAATTAGCCAGGTGTGGTGGCACACATCTGTAGCTCCAGCTACTTGGGAGGCTGAGGTGGGAGAGTTGCTTGAGCCCGGGAGGCAGAGGTTGCAGTGAGCCGAGATCGCACCCCTGCACTCCAGCCTGGGTGATACAGCAAGACCCTGTCTCAAAACAAACAAAAATGTATATTGTAAGTTCTAGTGCAACCAGTTAAATAAGAAAAGATAATTGATATGCTAAGAAAGGAGATAAAATGGAATCATGTAACATGATCAAGTAAAAGTAGAGAACACAGTAAAATAGAGGTCTTAAATAGTAATGCAATGACTAGAAAGCAGTTGCAAACATGGAATATATTGATCCAACTGTATAAATAATCACTTCAGATGTGAATCATCTACAATGAAAAACAGAAACCATCAGAATGGACTAAGACAAGACCCAACTAAATGGCTACAAGAAACCTACTTTAAAGATTTGAAAATAATAATAATAAAAAAATTAAAGATTTGGATACTCTAAAAGTAAAGGGATGGAGAAAGATATAACATGCTTACAGTAATCAAAAAACAGTCAGAGTAGCTATATTGATTTTCAGACATAGCAGAATTCAGAACAAGGAAGGTTACCAGGCATGAAAATTGGCAGTACATAGTGAGAAAGGGCCAGTTCTACAAGAATATCTAAACGTGTATGCACCTATTAACAGTGTCGAGATATACATGAGGTAAAAGTTGATAAAACTGAAAAAAGAAATAGATAAATCCACTATTCAGAGGTTTCAACATCCCTCTGGCATAGACATAAATAAGAATATTGATAACCTGAACAGCATTATCAATTAACTTGTTTGATGCTTACAGAGTACTCCAACAACAGAAGAATATACATGAATATACATTGTTCTGAAGCTTACATGAAATACTCATGAAAACAGATCATACTATGTGCCATAAAACAAATTAAAAACATTATAAATCATACTAAATACTCGGGTCACAGTGTAATAAAACTAGAAACCAATAAAGACATAGCTGGGAAATCTCAAAATATTTGGAAACTAAAAAACACACTTCTATATAATAGACACATCAAAGAACAAGTCATTGGAGAAAATAAAAATTATTTTCAACTAATTCCAACTGGACAATACTGGTTACAATTTGTGGGATGCAGCTAAAGCAGTGCTTGCAAGGAAATTTTTAGCATTAAATACATATATTAAGAAGAAAAAGATCAATAATCAATCTGAGCTTCTACCTTAGAAAAATACAGAACAGTTTGAACCTTAAGCAAACAGAAGAAAAGAAATAATAAAAGAATAAAAATCAATGAAATTTAAAACAGGAAAACAGTATGGAAAACCAAGAAAACCAAAAGTTGATTTGTTTAAAAGATCGGTAACATTGCTAAACTTCTAGTCTGGCTAAGCAAAGAAAAGAAAAAAAAGACAAATGACCAATATCAGGAGTAAAAGAGGGGGACATCAATATTGATCCCATGGACATGAAAAGGATAACAGAATACTAAGAACAACTCCATGCCCCCAAATTTGATAACTTAAATGAAATGGACCAATACTTTGAAAATATAAACTGCCACAACCCCCAAAAGGAAAAATAGGTAACCTGAATAGCAATATATCTATTAATGAAATTGAATTAATAATTAATAACCTTCCCCCAAAATAGCACCATACTCAGAGAGTTTTACTAGTGATTTTTACAAAACATTTAAGGAAGTTCTTCACCATTACTTCCAGAAAATAGAAACAGAGGGAAGACTTCCCAACTCATTACATCAAACCATCATTACCCTAACATAATAACCAGATAAAAACATTACAAGAAAGAAAAACTACAGACCAATATCTCTCATGAAGATTGACATAAAACTCCTCGACAAAATATTATCAAATTGAATTCAACAATGTATAGAAAAATTAGTATCATTATGTACATTATGGGATTTATTCCAGGTATGCAAGGCTGTTTCAACATTCAGAATTCAGCCAATGTAATATACCATATCAATAGCCTACAGAAGAAAAATTTTATTATTGTATCAGTAGATACAGTAAAAGCATTTAACAAAATTAAATATTCATGATTTTTAAAATCTCAGCAATCTAGGAATACAAGGAAACTTCCTCGACTTGATGAAAAAATTCTACAAAAAGCCCCACAGCTAATATCATACTTAAATGTAAGAGACTGTATGTTAATTTCAGGAACAAGGCAAGGATGACCTCCAATTCTATGCAACATCATACTGGAAGGCTTAGCTAGTGCAACAAGATAAGAAAAGGGAATGAGGATACAGTTTGTGATGGACGAAATAAAACTGTCTTTACTCAAGGATGACATGGAGAAAATCCCAAAGAATCCACAAAAGAAAAGACTGGAGCTAACAAGTGAGGATAGCAAAGTTAAAGGATATAAGGTTAATATACAAAGACCAATTGCTTACCTATAAACCAGTAATAGTCTATTGAAACTAGAAAAAAAACTATAATAGCACCATAATAAAAGCAAATAAAACCCTTACATATAAACCTAAAAAAAAAGAGGTTCAGGATCTATATGTCTGTATGTAGAAAACTAAAAAACTTTGAGAAAAGAAATCAAAGAAGATAAAAATGAACAGATATATTCTGTATCCATAGATGGTAGACTCAATATTATGAAAATGTCAGTTCTTCCTAACTTTATAGACTCAATGCAATTCTATTCAAAATCCCAGCAGGCTGTTTTGTAGATACTGACAAAGAATAACCAACACAACATGGAAGAAGCGCAAAGACGGAGGAGTCATACTACCTGATTTTAAGACTTTTACCAGAAGCTGCAGTAATCAAGACTTTGTGGTACTGGCAAAAGAACAGATACAGATACATAAGTTAATAGTATAGAATAGAGAGCTCAGAAATAGACACAAACAAATATAATTAGCTGACCTGTGTCAGGGAACAAAGACAATCTGATGCATAAAAGAATAGTCTTTTCAATTAATGGTGCTGCAACAAGGGGATGTCTATATGCAAAAACAGTGAACCTAGACATAGGTTTTAAAATGTTTCACAAAAATTAACTCAAAATCATAGAACTAAATATGAAATGCAAAACGTTAATAATTCTAAAAGAAAACAAGAGAAAATGTATGTGATCTTGGGTTTTGTGATGGGGAACACCAAAGACACAGACCATGAAGGCAAAAAAATGGTAAGCTTTTAAAATATAAGTTCTGTTTGGGAAAAGGCACTTAAATTAATTAAAAGATAAACCAAAGATTGGGGGGAAATATTTTCAAAACACATATCTAATAAAGGTATTCCAGTCAACTATATTGAGAACTCTTAAAACTCAGCAATAAGAAAACGGATGACCCAATTAAAAAATAGGCAAAAGATCTGAACAGACACCACACCAAAAAACAAACAAAAAATACAAATGATAAATACACTTATGTAAAGATGCTTAACATTTTCTGTCACTGGAGATAAAAAGTAATAAAATACCACTACACATGTACTCATGTACATGTACACAAGCACTACACACAGTACACATGACACATATTCACATATAATAGAATGGCTAAAATTCATCCAAAGCCTGATCATGCCAACTTCTGTTGAAAAGGCAAGCAACATTCATTGGTGGTGGGAATGCAAAATAGCACAGCCACTTTCGAAGACAGTTTGGCAGTTTCTTAGAAAGCTAAACATAGTGCTGCCATATATCTAGCCACTATGCTCCTTGGTATTTACCCAACTAATCTGAAAACTTATGTCCACATAAATGCCGGCACATGAGTATTACAGCTTTATTCATAATGAACAAAACTTGAAATTAACTAAAATATTCAATAGGTGGATGGATAAACAAACTATGATACATTCATACAATAGAATACTATTAAGCAATAAAAAGGATTAACCCATCAAGCCACACAAAAACATGGATAAATCATAAATGCATATTGCTAAGTAAACGAAACCAATCTGAAAAGAATACATACAATATTCTTCATTTTTGTAACATTCTGGGCAAGGCAAAATTATAGATATCAATGGTCGGCAGGGTTCGGGCAAAGGGGCAGGGATGTAATAGATAAATCACAGCAAATCTATTCAGTATGGTACTGTAATAGTGTAAACATGATACTGCGTTTGTCAAAGCACAGTGAACTTTAAAACACAAATGAACCTTAATGTACACAAATTTTAAAAAAGAATCAGTTAGGAGTTTGGGAGATCCAAGATGGAATATAGTATCTGACAAAAGAATCCAGCTGTTTTACAAATGTATTAAACAAGTTTATGAATAAGGTTGGGGAGGAAAGATAATGATTTAAGTAACTTTGAAAATGAGTGGAATCTGTAAGACTAGAGGCAAAGTGACTGTACATGAGTACTGCACTCTATTTGATAAAGTTGTTTTCTGTAGGTGTATGAGTTAGAAATTCTAAATCATGATACATACATATATTGGAATTGAACAAGTAAATGGTTGGCAGATGGTATACATTTTCTTATTGTTGGAATGAAAGGTTGCAGGCAAGAAGAAAAGAATGATTTGTGTTGTAATGTATTAGAGTTGGAAACAGTGTAAACTTATGTTTAGTTTAATATACAGACAGATGGCTACACATAGAAATATAGATGCATGTATTTACATAGTTATTGTACACCCCCATTTGTCAACTGAGAATGCCTAGAAGCAATGACACTCTAGTAACAATGGGCACACCTAGAACCCAGCCCTTAGTTTCTAATACCATCCTCCAATAGAACAAATCAGGGATCCTTGTAGAAATGGCTGATAATAGGACTGGGTAGGAAATGTACAAGATGAGCCTGGAGCATCTTATGGTCCCCGAGAGTAAGGAAGTACTAAAAGAATAACCTCACATTGGTGAAAATATGTCAAAGGGACTCAGGAACCAATCAAAAGAGCTTCCAGTGGTCAAATCTGGAACAAATTTTTAAAAATAAATAGCATAATGTTAGATTACAACCCAAAGTATAAAATATCCATGAATCCATATTGATGTAAATAATCAAATGGATAAATTGGGGAGAACATAGATCTTTTGTGCAGCATAATTTCATATAGTTTTTATAAATACTTTTGCCCTTAAGGAGGTTGAACTCCTTACTTGTCAAGTGTGGGAAGAAAGTTACTAGGCACAGTGGTGACTTTCTTTCAAAGAGTACAGGGTGGAAATGGGGGACGGAAGGGAAGAGTAACTGTGCGGGGAAGAAATCCGGCAAGCACTGTCTCTGCATGTTAATCAAGGTTACCATCAGTAGTGATAAATCATGTTGATAGTATATACCTTTGATATGATGTGATAAGAATTGCACTTTACCTCTACAGTCTTCCTTCCAAAAACCCATAAGATCAGTATCATCATGAGAAAAATCATCAAACAAATCCCACTTGAGATATACTCTACAAAATACTTGACTAGTTTTGCTCAAAACTATGAAGGTCATCAAAAAGGAAAGCTAGAGAAAGTGTGACAGCCAAGAAGACCCTAAATAGACAAGACAAGTAAATGGAATATGGCATCCTTTATGGGATCCTAGAAGAGTAATAGTACATGATGTAAAACTATGGAAATCAGAATAAAATGGGCTTTAGTTAATAATAATCTATCGATATTGGTTCATTGAGTGTGACAAATGTGCCATATTAATACAAGATGTTAACAGGAGGGGAAACTGGGTATAGGGTATTTGGGAACTCTGTTTCAGCTTCACTTTTTAAAAAATCTTAAACTATTACAAAATGTTTACTTCAAAAATGAATTAAAAATCACTCAATGTAATTCACTATGGTAACATAAGAGAGAAGAAAGTTACATGATCATATCAAAAGAGAAAAAGCATTTGATAATATATAAAAATTATTCTTTATAAGTCTCTTTATTGGAACTAGGAATTTATGGGAACTAAAAATTGAAAAAAAAATTTAATGAGATAAAGGGTATTTACAAAATAAATTAATTATAAAATTATTGACAGTGGAGATAGAAAAAGCTTTTTTATGAGATTGGGAATAAAAGAGTGATTTTTTTTTCTCATCATTTCTATTCATTACTATACTGGATGTCCTAACTAGGGGAGTACAGTCATAGAATAAGGATTGGAAATGGAAAGGTATACATTTCATTATTTACAGACAAGAAACAAGTCTGAACGTGATCAATTAAAATTAGGAAGTTAATTGAGCAAGATTGCTGGGTTAAAAAGCAGATAACTAAAATGTATTTCTATGTAAAATGACAAATGAAAAATGAAGTTTTTAAAAGATAACATTTTGGGGAACATCAGAAACATCAATACCATAGGAAAAAAATCACACAAAATATTATGAAACATTATGGAAAGGAAGCAAATTACCTTACAAATGGAGGCATGTAATATATTCAGAGTGGCAAATTCAATGACATATACTATTCATGTTAATGCTCCCCCAAATTCACTCAAGGATCCCAGTGCAAGAGCATTCTAAATCTGAATGCCATTTTTTTAAATGTTCAATCTAATTTCAAGAATTATATATGATACAGGCCGGGAGCGGTGGCTCAAGCCTGTAATCCCAGCACTTTGGGAGGCCGAGACGGGCGGATCACGAGTTCAGGAGATCGAGACCATCCTGGCTAACACGGTGAAACCCCGTCTCTACTAAAATACAAAAAAAATTAGCCGGGCGAGGTGGCGGGCGCCTGTACTCCCAGCTACTTGGGAGGCTGAGGCAGGAGAATGGCGTGAATCCGGGAGGCGGGGCTTGCAGTGAGCTGAGATCCGGCCATTGCACTCCAGCCTGGGCAACAGAGCTAGACTCCGTCTCAAAAAAAAAAAAAAAAAAAAAAGAATTATATATGATACAAAGAGTCAAGAAGAGCCAAGATAGTCTTGATGAAGATGGACAATTTTGCATGAGTTACAGGGCCAAAATTTAAGGCCTTCCTATCACAAGGTTACAGTTACCAACAAAGACAGAAAACTAGCCTAATGGAAAAAAATAAGAGACTCCACAAGCAGATGAACAGATATATGATTACTTGATTTATGATAAAAGTGCCACTCCTGCATGATGAGGAAAGAATGGTTTGTTCAATAGTGCTGGATATCAATACATAAAAAAAGTGAAGTCCTTTTCAAACCATACAAATAAATCATTTCTAGGTGTAATGTTGGTCTATTCATGAAAGACAAAACAGTAAAGCTTCTTGAGCATAACATAACATAGGAGAATGTCATCATAATATGGGGGAAAGTGAAAAATACCAATACCACTAAGCACAAAGGAAAACATTGATGAATTAGTTTGCATCCAAATTAAAACTTTTATTTCTCAAAGTATATAATCAATAAAGAAGCATCATATAAAAGATACAACATTTACATGTCAAAAAGTTAGAAAACACTTAAATGGGTACTTCACAAAAGAGGATATCTAAATGGCCAATAAGCTTATGAAAAGGTATTCAAGATCGTTAGCCATGAGAAAAATAATTCAGACAACAGTCAGATAAACATCTTCCAGTATATCTAGAGAGTCCCCAATTTACAATGGTTTGATTTACAATTTTTCCACTTTGTGATGTTGTGAAAGTGATATGTATTCAGTAGAAACCATACCTTGGATTTTGATTTTTCATTTTCCCCTCTAGCCACTGGCTGTATGACACTCTAGTGAGGCTAGGCAGCAGCAGCGAGCCATAGCTCCTAGCAATCATGCAGTTATGAAGGTAAACACCGATACTTCATTGTCTACTGTGTTGCCATCATTTTGACCCACTGTAGGCTAATGTAAGTGTTCTGAGCACATTTAAGGTAGGCTAGGCAAAGCTATGATGTTCAGTACATTGGGTGTACTAAAAGCATTTTTGATTTACAGTGTTTTAACATAGTGGGTTTATTAGGAGGTAACTCCTTCATAAATCAAGGATCATCTGTATAAAATTTAAAAGTCTATGTGTTTTTAGATTTCTCTTAGTATTCACTAAAGTTGAATGGAGGCAACATACTCTCAGGCCAAAATATGTATATATTAGATATGGTGCCATATCTAATAGCAAAAATTGAAAACAAAGTGCCCATGAGGAGTTGAACGATAAGTAAACCTTAAAATATGCACATACTCTCTCAAGGAACACAGATACTATTGTGACTAATTCTTCTCCATGTGCGATCCACATAGATGATAAGATCCTCATGAGAAGAACTTAATTTTTAACTTGAGCTTTCCTTTGATTAAAAGATGAGAACTCTTGTGATTATTGGTATCATCTATATGATGTCATATTATGTAGATTCACATAGTCTCAGCGCCATTAAAATAGAAATTCTATTTGTGGGCTTCAGATAATCAGTCCCCTATAGGAAACTTATTTTCATCCATCTGTTTCCTTCCAACTGAGCAATCCCTTATTTTATGTTAACCTGATTTTAGTGGTTCATTGTCATCATTTTTAGAAATTACACCTCATTTTTTTCCTGTGATTTTACTGTATTGAAGTAAATCTGGTTGGCATGATATACAATATTACATGAATGAAATTTGCCTTTGGTAACTGAGAGAGTTCAAATAGACCTTGGTTCTAGTGAAGACTTGTTTCTAAGGAATTTAGATTCATTCTTTCAGACAATATGAATATCATTATGGGGTCTTGTTCATGAGTTATGTATGTGAAGGGATTCTTGTAAGATTTTCACCTTTTACCTGAGCTTGCCTTGACTGAAAGTTGAAAAAATTTTGTGATTCATCGGTATAATTTCTACAGTGCAATATTTATTTGGATCTAAGCATGCAAGTAGACAAATTCATCCCTATTATAGTATTTCAGGTTTGCAGTCCGTTATGACATTTGTAGATCATTGATGGACAATGAATATTCAAGGAACCTGGCAGTTGTACCCAGGGGATTGAGATCCAGATACTTGTTTGTTTGCCCATAGATATAAAATTCAATAAAATTAGGAGCTTCCTGATATCTAGTTTACTTTTTTAGGAATAACACCCATGAGATACAGTTCTCATCTACTGCCCTAGTCCTGTCCTTAGATAAATAACACCAGAGGAAGAAGACTTTCTGGCCTCTTACATCAGGAACACATGAAAAGCCACGCTGAATCTGTATGAACTGCAATGTACTTTCACAGAAGGGTTTAAGGATACCAACCCTGGTTATAATTTTTAGGACCAAATATATATATATAGACATATAAAATATATAATATATATTATATATTATATATATTTAAAAATATATATATATGGAGTGCCATGGTTTGGGTCTTAAGGAGGTTTGATGACATAAAAATTATGCTCATAAGTATTATACTGAGACCCATTCTTGGGAGGAGATGTGGGGGTGTCCTAGGCTATGCAAAACATAGCTATGGAAACAGAAGTTATTAAGAGAAAGAACAAGCAGTCTGAGAATTTAGATAAGAGACTAATAGAATAAAAGCATCAGATTAGTGAATGTTGTCCTAGTAATTTGGAATAAAAGTAATAATAAATGGAGTCAGACTACTAAATGGCAAAAATAGGGACTTGAAGAACTTAAGTTTATACCTGAGCTTTGCTTTGATTGAAAGTTGAGAAATCTCGTGATTTGTTGGTATCATCTCAAATCAACTTATTTTTCATCTCAACATGAAGAATATCAGCTCTAGTCTTTTGGAATTTCAGCAACTCAAATGCTTGTTAGAACTTATCCAGGACTGCTTGGAGGACCCAAAATACTAATAATCCATGTGCCTTTTTTTCCAGCCAAAATTAGCTATCTTAAGAGTTATTTTCTAGTGCTCTGAGGATATCCACAAATATATCCCAAGGCACTCTGCAGTATGTTTTTAATCTGTGGCCCTGCATACTGGGGATGCACACTGGATTGTTGGATGGAGTGTTGCCTCCATTTGACTTTGATTGACTAATGGGACAGACACAATAAAGACCACATGAGAGCCCCCTCATGAAGGAGGGCTACAGACTTGGAGTCCAATTCTCCACCTCCCCTGACAGGTAGGCTGTTCAGTGCCTTGGGAATCCAACATGAAGGACTGCTTATAGCAGTCCTTGAAAACTTTCACAGAATGTGAACTTGGAGAAGCTAAATGCTGTACTCACAAGCTGGATGACTTCTCCATTGATTTTTACCATAGTTCACTGAAACATTTTCTAAACTAACAAGTATAAATTCACGGATAGATTAGAATAGATCCTTGGTCCTCTCCATTTTTCTGGCACTTTTGTTGCCAGGAATTCAAATACAACTGAGAGAAAAAGTGGGTAGCTAGCAAGAACAGATAATTTCTCAAATATTGGTAGCAGTAACCCAACTTTGAGAAAATATGGAGAAAGAAAAGGAAAAAAAAAACCCTTAAGATTCAGTGTTAGCTGCCCAGTTACAATTATTCGCAAAGTAACAAACACTTATTTGGGCCACCAATAAATAAGAGGGCACAAGCTAATGGGAAGTTAATCCATCATTCTTGTAAAAAGTCAACACATTAGAAAAAGGAATCTTGGATGAGATTGAGAAAGATGCAAGGGATAAAACCTGACAAGCTTTACAATCTCCTTGAGGAGGTCTTCCCTACTCTATAAAATCAGAAAATAATTGGCAAATGGAGCAAAGCCTGGGCAAAATTGATATAATGAGGAAACAGAGCTGGGAATAGGATAAACTTATGTGTCTGTTTCTTTTTCCCATCTTTTAATCTTTTTCTACCCTTTCTTCTGGATACTGGAGTAACGTATTCCACAATTTCTACAGATCTTTTCTGTTTTATCCTAAAGTAGGAAAACATCCAAGATATAAGTATTTCTGGACTATCTCCTACCTATTCTTTCTCCTCTGAGGTTTTCATGCAAATAGGCCTTCTCTAAGGAAAATATACCTTGTTTCCTAATAGTCCCAGTAATCTTTTAGGAAAGGGCTTGCTGTATAAACCAAGGGCTATGATCTTCTGTACTCTGAAGAGAGTGCTTTCGGAGCTTCTGGGATGCAAGGTATCTGCATTGCTAAGTATGGGCTTTCTGAAACAAAAGATGGCTGTGGGAGAGTGGGAGTCTCACTCAATGCTGGAGAAGCACCCCCAAGTTACAGAAAATAAACCCATATCTATGAGTCCTAAGAAAAAATGATAATGATTTAATAAAAGAGATCAATACCATTGTTGTTAACTTACAAAAGAGAAAAACCTTGGCCATGTATAGAACATTTTCTCTGTTTTTACCTCAAATACAATGTAATTAGGAAATTTAATAAAATATGGCATAGGAAAAAAAGACACATTCACTTCATAATGCTTCCATATTGCCTGTGAGAAAGTTAGGAAAACTTGACAGGGAAGGTCAAACTGTTTATAGATTTATGCGTGATCTTAGAGAAACAAGTTGTGATTCCTCTGGCACTTGTAATTCCCAATCTTGCTACTATCTTAATATCTGTTCCTGAGTTATCTAAGTATTTTTCTGTCATGGATTTATGTTCAATGTTTTGTTCTCCACATTTAGCTGGGGGGTTGAGGTTCCTGTTTGAGTTTACCTCTGGAGCGGGAGGCTTTCAGTATTTGTGGCAGTGGATCTTCCCAGAATTCAGAGAGTCACCTACTGTATTCTCTGGGCATTTATAAGAAAATGTAAAGAATTTTCCTCACATTAGGATTCTATGCTAATTATTATTGATAGTTGCTAATACCTTACATGCTAGTAAAGAAGACATTTTAGCTTTACTAAATTTCTTAGACTCCCAGGACAGAAAACCTTGCTAGCTAAGTTGCAATATTATCAAACTGAAGTAAAATATTTAGAATCTGTGTTCTTGGCAGATGGAAGGTGGTTGCATCCTGAAGTCAGCCTAATATACAAATGAAACAGCATACTAAAAAAAAAAAAAAAAAAAAAAAAAAAAAAAAAAAAAAAAAAAACTTCACTGATTTTGAGGATTAATTGTGGATCTCTGCCTTTTATGAAAAGGCTAAGCCTCTCACTGAGATGTTACATGAAACATCACTAGAACCTTTTACTGAAGTCAAAATAAGCCTGAACAAGTCTTTTATGCCCTTAAAATAGCGGCTAATTCTTCACTTGTATTACTTTTTTAACCTTGTTAAAGAAGCGGTTCTACCTTTTCTGTCTTGAGATTAAGGGTTACTCCAAAATTAGGCCTTGATTATAGGCACATTGCTTACTTTCCTGGGTTCTGGTATTTTGTTTCTCTGGAAATGCCATGATGTTTACAAGGCAGAGTGGCAACCACTCCCCTGATTGAAAAGGCTCATTCAGTCCTTGACTCTGGGAAATTTAACTTACTTACAGGTACTTCATGTTGTTAGTGCTATTTTACAAGTTCATAAGACACAGTACTCATCAGTGTGCTGTCACACGAGCTAAGAACAAGTCTTACTGTCTAATTCTAATGCTATTCTAGGCAGGTGAAACCTTTTGACAGCTACTCTGTGGCCAGATCTTGACAGAGTAAGTTGAACATGACTGTCTCAGAGTCATTGAGGATGACACTGGAGCATGATCTGATTTATCTAATATTCCTATTCCCAATGCTGACTGAATATTCATCAATATATTCTGTGTGAAAGACCCACAAGGAAATATAAAAGCATCTTCTATGGTAATCAACCCTCATGAAGCTTAGAGGCTTCTGTTTTTCAAAACATAAAATCAGCCCAAGTGGCAGAATTGTAGTTATTATACCAGCTTTTAAATTAGCCACCAGTTGTAAAGCATATACCTATACTGATATTAACTATATGCCTGTGGTCTGTTATGTGACTAGCCAACTTTGGAAGAATAGATGCTAATATCAATAGGAACTAAAATGTTACATGAGAAACTAATTTCTGATTTAATAGAGTCATTCAAACTTCTCTAACAGATTTATGTAATTGATTGTAAAGCTCACACTGGAAAACAAGATTAACTCTTTAAAAAGAAATTAATTTGCAGACCTAGCTGGGAAGGGCTTCTAAGGTTTAAACTGGGGAAATCAAACCCCTATCACTTCTATCAAAAACCTCCTATTCATAATTTCAGAAATAGCCAACTCTCTAAGAATTAGAAAATTAGGAATGAAGGAGAACTAAGATGAACACCATAGGAAAATGAGAATTACATAATGAAATCTTTCCTTTATTCCAATTGTTATATGATTGAGTGGCTTTTTCATACCACTAACAAGTTCATTCAAGCAAAAGGAATATACTGACAACTTGAAATCTCTGTAATAAGATCATGTAATTCAGGAAATAATATGAAGATATGCTCTTTGTCAGAAAAATTCTTAACTTACCTAAGTCAAGAAAGCCTGCTGAGGCCAATGATACCTAGGATCTCCTGGCACAAGAACTTCATAGAACTTCCACCTTTAGAAGATATTCAGTATTCTTACCAGTGTTGTGTATTGGTGTCTGGATAGGCTAAAGCAGATGCTCAAACGGTGATCAAGCTCTTACTGAATCATATCATCTCAGCCACTGGAATTCCTGAATATCTGGAATCCAGTAGGGGAAGTCATTCTATGTCTATGGGAATTTGGGAGCTTTGTAATGCTCTACAAATACCAATAACTTACCTACCTGTTATCCCCAGTCTTCTGAACAAGTGGAATGAACAAACCACATGCCCTAAAGAATTATTTAGCTAAAGTATGTAAAACTTTACCATCCGTTTCATTTAAAATAAGATTAAATCCCTCTAGCAAGCACAACATTTCTCCCTTCAAGTTTGGAAGGTCTACGAATCTTGGGCTTAAGCCTAACCCATTCTCTGATACAATGGAAAACCCTCATGACCATACATGATACTTAAAGAGTTTGTGGGTTTCCCTGGGGCTCACCTTGCCAACATGTGGCCAGATGCTGAAAAAGCCCCCCGGGAATGTGTCATTGGTATTGAACAGGAGGCTCAGTCTGTATCAAAGTGTTCTGGTGACAGACTAGGACCACACTGGACAGAACCGTATCAAGTGTGGTTGAGAATTCATGGTGCTATCAAGATGAAGGAGAAACCCAAGTGGATACGTGCTTCACATGTGAGACCAATATCCACCATTGAATGGGCCTTAAGGATAAATTCTCTAGATAGTAACCTTGAATAATATGGAAGCAGAAGAGAAAAACTTATCTGACAGCAGGAGAGATAGACTGTTTTGTTATTAATACTTTCTTCTTACTTATTTTGAGCATTACAATGTTGATACTTAGTTTGTATCAATTGAACATAAAGCTTATTATTAGTCTTTCTTTTAAAAATTAGTATCTCAACCTCAAGGAATTTTGTGGTAATTAAAAATTGTCCTGAATATGAGATGAGGACTCAATAAACCCCTTTCTTTGTCATAATACTTCAAACTCACCAACTGCATGATTTAAATTTAGAAGAAATGAAAAATTTCACATCTTCCCACTGATTAGTCAATATTACTAAAAAAAATCTTAAATATCATCACCCTTTGTGTTATTGAAGATACTGATGAGAAGAAATATTTAACTAATTGAACATAATTATATTCAAATTGAAAGTCCCTGAAGGTTATCACAAAACTCCAACAACTCTGTATCTTTTTTTTGTTTGTTTGTTTTTGAGCAGAGTTTCACACTCTTGTTGCCCAGGCTAGAGTGCAATGGCGCTATCTCGGCTCACTGCAACCTCCACCTCCCAGGTTCAAGTGATTCTCCTGCCTCAGTCTCCCGAGTAGCTGGGATTACAGGCATGCACCACCATGCCTGGCTAATTTTGTGTTTTTCATAGAGATGGGATTTCTCCATGTTAGTCAGGATGGTCTCGAACTCCCAACCTCAGGTGATCCACCCGCCTCGGACTCCGAAAGTGTTGGGATTGCAGGTGTGAGCCACCACGCCTGGCCCAACTCTATATCTTAAATAGCCATGGGGGTCCGATTTAATAAAGCTTAAATAGATGCAGAGATGGGGAGGAAATATCCCAGCCCAAATGATGAGGGTTAGTTTCTTCAAAACCCCCAAAACATATCCCCTAAAAATGAGCTTACCCTGTCTAGAACCTGGCAGTCTCCAGTCCCCATACTTACGAACTCAAGGATAATTAAATGGTCTGTATCATCTAATATTACAATAGCTAATGTGAGTAAATGGAATTCTACTTGTACATGATAGGTTTTACTACTATGAAATGTTTTTACACAAGGACTAAAATGGCACTATGATCAAACTAAAACAGATTTTTTTTTTTAATAGATGGGGTCTGGCTTTGTTGCCTACACTGGAGTGCAGTAGCACAATCACAGCTCTGTATTGCCTGTAACTCCTGGGCTTAAGGAATTCTCCCGTCTCAGCTTCCTGAGTAGCTGGGACTACAGGGACATGCCACCATGCCTGCCTATTTTTTCTTTCTTTCTTTCTTTTTTTTTTTTTTGTAGAGTCAGGGTCCTGCTCAGGCTGGTTTCAAACTTCTGGCCTCAAATTATCCTGCTGCCTCGGCCTTCTGAAGCACTGGGTTTGTGAGCCACCATACCTGGCCAGAGATTATTAAATACAGTATTAAGGGGAATAAAAATTAGGACTACAATTGTAAGCTCTTCTGATATAGATACAATTACTGATAAACTTAGTGCCTTGGACAATTTGCAGAAAGATGCAAACATGATAGAATCAAAATCTAAACAAGATATGAAAATAAAGAAAAACAAAAATGGAATTGGGAAAGCATTTGGAATTGGACATCTGGTAATAAAATCCTATTGCAAAAAAAATATATAGTGAAGAATTTTCAGAAACCTTCACTTGCATGAGTACCACTGGTTATTCAACAACTACAGTGTATACTTGCTGGTACTGAAGTACGAGATTATACCTACTCAGGCAAACAATTAGGTATTGACATACTACTGTCTATGTAGAGATTAAATGATGGTGTAAAAAGATTGATCATATTATAGGTAAGAGAGCCAAAATTTGGCATTGCAGATTGAAATTTATGAAAACTGAAATAAACGAATTTCACTAAAGTACATTTTCTTATTTACATAGTTTATAATGTATTATATAATTCATGAATCTTCAAAAGAAACATACTGAGCTAGTCAATAAAAATCTACATTACAGCTTTAGGCCACCGAGCCCCATCTGTTGATTATGTACTTGGTATAAATTGGGGGGAAAAAAACAAAACGAGAGTGAAAACTAAGCCTCAAAGTATAAAGCATGTAGCAAAACAGACTACTAAAATTATTCTCAATTTCTAACCCTGTTATATACGGATAATTCTTATGTGGAGGTAATAAAGAATCTGTTCAAATATGCACTAGTGGTATGACAGTTTCAAATAGCCCACTGAACTAGGAAATATTCACTACCAAGGAGGTCAGGTATACTGATCTGGTCAACCTGGACATTGACATGAGATGTTCTTATGGAGTGACAGCTCCACTTGATGCTATCCTATCACAAAATATTACTACCTGATGTTGATATCATTAACAATTGAATACAGAAAGTAAGGTCTCTCTACAAGACAAGACCAACATCTCTGTAATATAAATGGGACTGTGAGTGTAATAGATTTAGAGTTTCTGAAAGAATATTGAAAGTTAAGGATCCAACGCCTGTAATCCCAGCACTTTGGGAGGCTGAGGCGGCTGGATCATGAGGTCAAGAGATTGAGACCATCCTAGCCAACATGGTGAAACCCCGTCTCTACTAAAAATACAAAAAAAATCAGGTGGACATGGTGGCACGCACCTGTAATCCCCACTACTCAGGAGGCTGAGGCAGGAGAATCACTTGAACTGGGGAGGCGGAGGCTGCAGTGAGCCGAGATCGTGCCACTGCACTCTGGCCTGGCAACAGAGTGAGACTCTGTCTCAGAAAAAAAATAAGAAAAAGAAAAAGAAAGTTAAGGATCCTACCTGCAAAATTGGAATATGAGACTGAGGAAATTTGATTCCAGCTAAACCCAGAATTGATTATGTTGATGAACACATGAATTTCATGTGTGTGAAAACATGTGAACTCCTCGTTGTCAGTCTAATGACAGTGAAAGCAAAAAACACATCGAAGATGTAGGGAAATGACAATACAGAGTGGGCTCATAACTGCATTCTAGATACTGGGATTGATTTCTATTAAGGTATATAATTTTAGATCCTTGAGGAATCGCCACACTGTCTTCCACAATGGTTGAACTAGTTTACAGTCCCAGCAACAGTATAAAAGTGTTCCTATTTCTCCACATCCTCTCCAGCACCTGTTGTTTCCTGACTTTTTAATGATTGCCATTCTAACTGGTGTGAGATGGTATCTCATTGTGGTTTTGATTTGCATTTCTCTGATGGCCAGTGATGATGAGCATTTTTTCATGTGTCTGTTGGCTGCATAAATGTCTTCTTTTGAGAAGTGTCTGTTCATACCCTTTACCCACTTTTTGATGAGGTTGTTTTTTTCTTGTAAATTTGTTTGAGTTCTTTGTAGGTTCTGGATATTAGCCCTTTGTCAGATGAGTAGATTGCAAAAATTTTCTCCCATTCTGTAGGTTGCCTGTTCACTCTGATGGTAATTTCTTTTGCTGTGCAGAAGCTCTTTAGTTTAATTAGATCCCGTTTGTCAATTTTGGCTTTTGTTGCCATTGCTTTTGGTGTTTTAGACATGAAGTTCTTGCCCATGTGTATGTCCTGAATGGTATTGAACTAGAAATACCATTTGACCCAGCCATCCCATTATTGGGCATATACCCAAAGGATTATAAATCATGCTGCTATAAAGACACATGCACATGTATGTTTATTGCGGCACTATTCACAATAGCAAAGACTGGGAACCAACCCAAATGTCCATCAGTGACATACTAGATTAAGAAAATGTGGCACAACACACCATGGAATACTATGCAGCCATAAAAAAGGATGAGTTCATGTCCTTTGTAGGGACATGGATGCAGCTGGAAACCATCATGCTCAGCAAACTATTACAAGAACAGAAAACCAAACACCACATGTTTTCACTCATAGGTGGGAATTGAACAATGAGAACACTTGGACACAGGAAGGGGAACATCACACACCAGGGCCTGTTGTGGGGTGGGGAGAGAGGGAAGGGATAGCATTAGGAGATATACCTAACGTAAATGGTGAGTTAATGGGTGCAGTACATGCACCAACATGACACGTGTACATAGGTAACAAACCTGCATGTTGTGCCCATGTACCCTAGAACATAAAGTGTAATAATAAAAAAGGTATGTAATTTTAGAATATCTCACAAATAGCCCATGCAAAATCCTGCTGAAAGGCAACCATAAATATAGAAAGAATATGTAAAAAAGTGGCATGGTCTAGTATATGCCAAACAAGGCAAGGGTGTATAAAAACCTCAAGGTCCCAGTATGAGAATCATGCTTGTATTGCACACCCATGAAAAAGTCTTCTAAAAATTATTTTTTTAAAACTAGATAGAATGGGTAAGATGAGAAAAAGGCATAAAATGGTCAAAAACACTGGGAGAATTCAAAGTTAATTTTGACAATATTAATACAAATAGAAAAACTGACAAAAAAGGAAATACATCTTACATTCGAAAACATATAAGTAGTTGTATACAAATGAAGACACGTACCAAAAACAAATTACAAAATATGAATCCATATATATATATAAAATGTACAATTTCAAACAATTCAAAAGTGAAAAGATGCAGGACAATAAAATATTCACAAACACGCTCGAAAAATAAATGCTGACGTCCGAATTAGACCAGTTCAACGGAAGTGTGGGGCGTGGATGGGGACCTACTGCAAAAATCACATGGCGCCCAGGCCAAGGCTTCGATTTCCGGTGCGCGCTTGGAGAGGATGCCTGGGAGGGCACCCACCATGCCCAGGGGCAGGCTGTGACTGCCAGGTATGCAGCTGTGAGTGGTTTCTGGGCCAGCCTCTCTGGTTGGTCATGACCTGGTTGGTGGCCCTAGCCTGTGCCGCGTGGTCCTGGAGTGGCCCAGGGGGTCTTGCTGGGGGAGCCGGCTTGGGCAGCGGAGGTGCTCCCGGGGGCCTGCAGTAGGGCACACCCTCTGCATCTTGGGTGAGCCCAGTGACCCGCCTGCCCTGTCCTTCCAGGGTTGGGTGGCAGGGAGGGCCAAGGGTGTCTCGCATCTGTGATGGGTCAGTGTTTCCAGCAAGTGGGTCTATGGAGAAAGAGCATACCTGAGTCTGCGCACCCTACTGCCTTCATGAGGTTCTGTTTGGACACCTGTCCTACTCCTGTCCCCCCAGATGGTGACCGCGGAGGAAGACTTGCGTTGGGCCCAATGGCCCTGGGCCAGTGTCCATCAGCCAGGTGCCAGCCCCTGGTGCGCTGAAGCTCAGGCCCTTCCCGGCGCCCTGGCCTCCTGCACTGAGCTGTGGTGAGCTCATCCGGGTCCTGATGGATACATGCGCGGGGAGGGTTGTGCCCTGGATTGGGTCGATGATGAGAACCTTATATTTTCTTGAAGAGAGGTGATGACTTAAAAATCATGCTCAATAGGATTACGCTGAGGCCCAGTCTAGGTGAGAATTTTGGAAGAGGATGCTGGGATCCAGAGGCCCCCGACAGGGCCCCTGTATTTTGGGCTATAGACCTAGAAGCCCTGAAGGGCATCTGGAGGGAACCCAAGCCTGGCTCTGAGCTCCTCCATGAGGCAGTCCAAGCTCCCTGTGTGGGCATATGCTGGGGCTCTGGTTCCCTAGGGGCAGGGCATGTGGGTGGCTCCTCCCTGACCTGCATTCTCCCCTGTGTCTTTCAGTGAGCTCTTCCGCCCAGGCAGCGCCCTGGCATTGACTGGCATAGGTGAGTGGATCCTGCTGGGGTCATGGGCCATGAGCCAGGCTGGTGGGGTCACCAAGGGTCAGCCTTTGGGACAGGAGGGTTTCCTTAGGGAGCCGACCTGACCTGAATCCCCACTGAGGAGGGCTAGGTTCTCCAGGAGGGCGGCTTCCTTGGGAATCTGACCCAAGGAGGTTATCTTCTCTAAAGCCTTGCAGCGGTGATGGTGGTCCAGGCAGCAAAGGATTCCTTCAACCCCACCCAGGGCAGTGCCCAGCTGAGACTCAGTGGGCAGGTCTGGCCTTGAGGACTGCCCAGGCCACATGAGGGGGTCCATAGGAGCTCCAGGGCACCACAGGGGTCACACAGGAGCTCTCCTTCCCCAGAGACGGGTGAGCGATCGAGTCCATGGGGTCAGGCCTTTGGAGATTCAAGGAGTGGGCCCCACCTAGGACCCTGAATGGGACCGAGCCTTTGAGCAATGGGCCATCCCAGTGGTGCCTGTGAGCCTAGTGGGGGGCGATGCGGCTTCAAGGGGGTTGGGTCAAGGCTGAGCTCTGGCCGGTACTTGGTAGTGCTGCAGGCTGGCCCTGGGACTTGCTGGCTTTGGGCAAAAGGGCCAGCCTGCATCCTGCTGGTGGTCACCCATTCCCCATGGGCAACTAGCGGAAAGCTGGCATCCTTAGGTGGGAAGGCCCGCTGTCAAGGGTCCTGTCCTGGAAGTTTGCTTCCCAGGCTGCTTCTGATCCATGGACTCACCTCCAGGGTGGTGGGGTCTTGAGCCCGAGGAAAGGAGAAGATACCATGTGTTCCCCGATTGGCCGAATGTGGCTCGGCTCTGTGTTTGGGAGGTGTGTAGGGCATGGATGGGGACCCATCAGAGAACACATGTGGCCCGGGGTCACAGGTTGCGATTTCCCATGCACACTTGGAGAGAACGCTGGGTGGGTGCCCTCCACTCCCAGGCACAGGCTATGCAACTACCAGGTCTGCGGTGGCATGTGGCTTCCAGGTCAGCCCCCTTGGTGGGCCATGAGCAGGTTGGTTGCCCTGGCCTGTGCCCAGTGGTCTCGGAGTGGCCCAGGGGTCCTGTGGGGGAGCTGATGTGGGTAGTGGAGGTGCTTGTGGGGCCTGCAATAGAGCGCAGCCCAGGTGTCTTGTGGGAGCTCGGTGACCCACCTGCCCTGACCTAGGGTGCGGTGATGGGGAGGGCCAAGGGTCCCCTGTGTCTGTAATGGGTCAGTGTTCCCATCACATGGGTCCATGGAGGGACAGCATGCATGAGCCAGCACCACCCACCACCATCCCCCTATGGAGGCGTGAGGCCATGTTTGGACACATGTCTTCCTGTCCCCCAGACGGTGAGCCTGGAGGAAGACTTGCCTTGGGTCCGCTGTCCCTGGGCCAGTGTCCATCAGCCAGGTGCCCAGTCCCCAGTGCGCTGAAGCTCGGCCCTCCCTGGCACTCTGGTCTCCTGCACTGAGCTGTGGTGAGCACATCCAGGTCCTGCTGGATGTTTGTGTCGGGAGTGGGGTGCCCTGGGTTGGGTCAATGATGAGAACCTTATATTTTCTTGAAGAGAGGTGATGACTTAAAAATCATGCTCAATAGGATTACGCTGAGGCCCAGCCTAGGTGAGAATTTTGGAAGAGGACACTGGGATCCCCGGCAGGAGGCATTTGGGGCTGGAGACCTGGAGGTCCCGAAGGTTATCTGCAGGGGCCCCAACCCTGTCTCTGCACTCGTCTGTGAGGCAGCCCAGTTTCCCTGTGCGGGCTTGCTGTCAATGCTCTGGTTCCCTGAGGCGGGGCACGTGGGTGACTCATCCCTGAAGTCCCATTCTCCCTTTGTGTCTTTCAGTGAGCTCTTCCGCCCAGGAGGACCCCTGGCCTTGAGTGGCATAGGTGAGTGGATCCTGCTGGGCTCATGGGCCATGGACTAGGCCACGTGGGATCACTGAGGGTCAGCCTTCAGGATGGGACGGATTCCTCAGGGAGCCAACCTGAATCCCCACTGGGGAGGGATTGGTTCTCCAGGAGGGCCGCCTCCTTGGGAATCTGACCCAAGGACACCTTCCCTGAAGCGCTGGAGGAGTGACATTGGTCTAGGCAGGAAGGGTTCCATTGGTCCCACACAGGGCAGCTCCCAGCTGAGACTGGGCACTAGGATCTGGCCTTGAGGACTGCCCAGGCCACATGAGGCTGGGTCCCAGGCTGCTATTTGCAGTGTGTGCTTGGAGAGGGAGCCTGGGTAGGCCCCCTCCCCGTGCAGGGGCAGGCTGTGCGTCTGCCAGGTCTGCAGCAGTGCCTGCCTTCAGGGCCAGCCTCCTTGGTGGGCCTGAGCTGGATAGTGGCCATGGTCCCACCCAGGGGTCATGATGCAGCCCTGGAATTGCAAGGGAGCCACCATGGGGAGTAGAAGTGCTCTAGGGGCCTGCATTAGGGCACAGCCTGGGCATCTTGCCCAAGCCCAGTGACCAGCCTGCCCTGTTTTCCAGGGTTCAGTGGCAGGGAAGACCAAGGGTCCCCCGCGTCCATGACCAACACTGTTTCACATGGATCCCATCACCTGGGTCCATGGAGGGAGAGCATGTGTGAGCTAGCACCCCCTGCCTCCTTTCCCGCATGGAGGCATGAGGTTCTGTTCAGACACTTTCCTCTGTCCCCCAGATGGTGACCCTGAAGGAGGACTTGCATTGGGCCCAATGGCCCAGGGCCAGTGTCTGTCAGCCAGGTGCCCAGCCCCTGGCGCACTGAAGTTTTGGCCCTTCCTGGCTCTCTGGTCTCTTGCACTGAGCTGTGGTGAGTCCATCTGGGTCCTGCTGGATGCATGTGTGGGGAGGGAGGTGCCCTGGGTTGGGTCAATGATGAGAACCTTATATTGTCCTGAAGAGAGGTGATGACTTAAAAATCATGCTCAATAGGATTACGCTGAGGCCCAGCCTAGGTGAGAATGTTGGAAGAGGATGCTGGGATCCTGAGATCCCTGGCAGAGCTACTATATTTTGGGATGGAGATCTGGCAACCCTGAAGGGCACCTGGGGGGCCCAACCCTGTCTCTGCGCTCCTCCGTGAGGCAGCCCAGGCTCCCTGTGCAGGCTTGCTGTTGGCACTGTGGTTCCCTGGGGTGGGACACATTGGTGGCAGCTCCCTGAGCCCCATGGTCCCCTTGTGTCTTTCAGTGAGCTCTTCCAGGAGGGCCCCCTGGCATTGACTGGCATAGGTGAGTGGATCCAACTGGCATCATGGGCCATGGGCCAGGCCGCGTGGGGTCGCCAAGGGTCAGCCTTCGGGAAAGAAGGGTTTCCTTGGGGAGCCAACCTGAATCCCCACTGGGAAGAGATGGGTTCTCCAGGAGGGTGGCTTCCTGGGGAACAGGAACCAAGGGGGATGCCTTCCCTGAAGCCCTGCAGGGGTGACGGTGGTCCAGGCAGGAAAGGGTTCCTTCAGTTCTACCCAGGGCAGCTCCCAGCTGAGTCTCGGGGCTTGCATCTGGACTGTCCTGACTATATGTGGGGGCCACAGGGGCTCTGGGGTGCCTTGGGGGTCACACAGGAGCTCTCTGTCCCTGGAGAAAGGTAAAGGTGGGTGATCGGGCCCATGGAGTTGAGCTGTGGAGATTCAAGTATCGCACCTGACACATGGCCCTGAATGGAACCCACCCTGTTGAGCAATGGGCCAACCCATGGGCCTCTTCGAGCCTGACAGGGGGCGGTGCTGTTTCGCTGGGGTTAGATCGAGGCTAAGCTCTGGCTGGCGCCTGGTGGTGCTGCAGTCCGGCCCTTGGACTCATGGGCTTTGGGCCAAGGGGGCAGCCTGCGTCCCACTGAAAGTCACCGCTTCCCTGTGGCTGGAAGTTATCCCTTCGCAGTGGGCTAGTGTCAGGAAGGGTGGCCTCCTGAAGTGGGAAGGCCCGCTATTGAGGGTCTGGTCCTGGAAATTTGCTGCCCATGCTGCTTCTGAATCCTGAAGACACCTCCAGTGTGGTGGGGTCCTGGGCCCGAGGAAAGGAGAAGGCACTGTGCCCTCCGATTAGTTGAGTGCAGCCAGGCTGTGTGCTTGTGAGGTGTGAGGGCATGGATGGAGACTCACCAGAGAAAGCACATGGCCCTGGGATCCCAGGTTGTGATTTCCAGTACATGCTTGGATACGGCACGTGGGTGGGTGCCCACCATGCACAGGGACTGGCTATGTGACTGCCAGCTCTGCAGCAGCATCAGGCATCCGGGCCAGTCTCCTTGGTTGACCATGAACTGTTGGTGGCCCTGGCCTGTGCCCGGTAGTCCTGGGGTGACCCTGGTGTCATGCAGGGGAGCTGGCATGTGTAGTGGAGGCGCCTGTGTGGCCTGCAGTAGGATGCAGCCCTGGTTTGTAGCCTGAGCCCAGTGACCTACCTGTCCTGTCGTTTCAGGGTTCAGTGGTGGAGACAGCGTTGGGTGCCCTGCGTCTGTGACGGGCCAGTATTCCACATGGATCTCATCACATGGTCCATGGAAGGCGAGCATCCCTGAGCTGGCACACCCCACCTTCTGCCCACATGGAGGGGTGAGGTTGTGTTTGGACACCTGTCTTCTTCCTGTTCCTCGAGATGGTGACCCCGGATGAGGACTCGTGTTGGGCCCACTGTCCCCGGGCCAGGGTCCATCAGCCAGGTGCCTAGCCCCTGTTGCACTGAAGCTCTGGCCCTTCCTGTCACCTTGGTCTCCTGCATTGAGCTTGGGTGAGCCCATCGGGGTGCCACTGGATGCCTAAGCAGGGAGGGGGTGCCCTGGGTTGGGTCGATGATGAGAACTTTATATTGTTCTGAAGAGAGGTGATGACTTAAAAATCATGCTCAATAGGATTACGCTGAGGCCCAGCCTAGGTGAGAATTTTGGAAGAGGACACTAGAATCCTGAGGTACCTGGCAGGGCCACTGTATTTTAGGCTGGAGACTTCGAGGCCCTAAAGGGCATCTCATGCAGGAGCCCAGCCCTGTCTGTGCTCCTCCATTAGGCACACCAGGCTTCCTGTGTGGGCTTGGTGTCTGTGCTCAGCTTCCCTGGGGGCGGGACACGTTGGTGGCTCCTTCCTGAGCCCCATTATCCTCGGTGTCTTTCAGTGAGCTCTTCCGCCAAGCAGACCCCCTAGGATTGACCAGCATAGGTGAGTGGACATTGCTGGTGTCATGGGCCGTGAGCCAAGCGGTGGGCAGTCCCTGAGGGTCAGCCCTCAGGCCACCTGGGTTTCCTCAGGAGTCGACCTGAATCGACTGGGGATGTGTCCTCCAGCAGGGAGGCTTCCTTGGGAATTGGACACAAGGCAGAGGCCTTCTCTGAAGCCCTGCAGGGGTGGCAGTGGTTCAGGCAGGAAAGGGTTTTCTCAGCCCCATGCAGGGTAGTGCCCAGCTCAGACTTGGTGCTTGGGTCAGGCCTCTAAGATGGCCAGGACACATGAGGGGGGCAACAAGGGCTCTGGGGCACCACGGGCATCTCATGGGGACTCTCCAACCCTGGAGAGGGGTGGGCGATTCAGTCCGTGGAGTCGGGCCATGGAGATTCATGGACTGCAGCAAACCCATGACCCTCAATGGGACCGACCCTATAAGCAGTGGACCCTCCCAGTGGCATGTCTTTGAGCCATGTGAGAGGCGGCGCTGTTTCTCTGAGGTTGGGTCAAGACTAGCTGTGGCCAGTGCCTGATGGTGGTCCAGTCTGTCTCTGGGACTCGTGGGCTTTGGGCCAAGGCTGTAGCCCGTATCCCACTGGGGGTCACCCCTTCCTTGTGGGCGAGTGGTGGTAATGGTGGCCTCCTGAGGTGGGAAGGTCCACAGTGGAAGGACCTTTCCTGGAAATTTGCAGTCCAGGCTGCTTCTCAGCCATCAGGACAACTCCAGAGGTCAGGGTCTTAGGCCCAAAGAAAGGAGAAGACACCGTATGTCTCCCGGTTGACTGAGTGTGGCCCCGCTCTGTGTGTGGGAGGTATTGTGTGGGGCGTGGATTGGGACCCACCAGAGAAAGCTTGTGGCCCTGGAGCCCCAGGCTGTGATTTCCAGTGGACCTTGAGGAAAGGAGGGTGGGTGCCCTCCATGCACAGGGCAGGCTGTGCAACTGCCAGGTAGGCAGCAGCCCGTGGTGTCCGGGCCAGCGTCCTTGGTTCGCCGTGAGCTGGTTGGTGTCCATGGCCCCTGCCCAGGTCCAGTTGCTACCCAGGGTTGTGCAGGGGAACTGGCGTGGGCAATGGAGGTGCTCGAGGGGCCTGCAGTAGGGCACAGCCCAGGCGTCTTGCATGAACCCAGGAATCCACCTGCCCTGTCTTTCCATGGTTCAGTGGCTGGGAGGGCAAAGGGTCCCCCCCATCCATGACACATCAGTGTTTTCCATGGATCCTATCACATGGGTCCACAGAGAGAGAGCATGTGTGAGCTAGCACCCCCCACCCCCTTCCCCGTGTGGAGGCCCGAGCCCCTGGTTGGACACATGTCCTCCTCCTGTCCCCCCAGATGGTGACTGCAAAGGAAGACTTGCTTTGGGACCACTGGCCCCAGGCCAGTGTCCATCAGCCAGGTGTCCAGCCCGTGGTGCACTTAAGTTCAAGCCCTTCCTGATGCCCTGGTCTCCTGCCCTGAGCTGTGGTGAGCACATCTGGGTCCAGCTGGATGCACGTGTGGGAAGGAGGGTGCCCTGGGTTGGGTCAATGATGAGAACCTTAAATTGTCCTGAAGAGAGGTGATGACTTAAAAATCATGCTCAATAGGATTACGCTGAGGCCCAGCCTAGGTGAGAATTTTGGAAGAGGATGCTGAGATGCCAAGGTCCCTGGCAGGGCCGCTGTATTTTGGGCTGGAGACCTGGAGTTCCTGAAGTTCATCTTGGGGTGCCCAGCCCTATCTCTGCACTCCTCCGTGAGGCAGCCCAGGTTCCCTGTGCGGCCTTGGTGTCGGCCCTCTAGTTCCCTGGGGTTGAGGCACACTGGAGGCTCCTCCTTCCTGAGCCCTGTTCTCCCCTGTGTCTGTGTCTTTCAGTGAGCTCTTCTGCCCAGGGGGACCCCTGGCCTTAAGTGGGATAGGTAAGTGGATCCTGCTGGGGTCATGGACCATGAGCCAGGTCGCTTTGGGTCACTGAGGGTCACCCTTCAGGCCACGAGGGATTCCTCAGGGAGCCCATCTGAAACCCACCGGGGATGGATGGTTTCTTCAGGAGGACAGCTTCCTTAGAAATTGGTCCCAAGAAGGATGCCTTCCCTGAAGCCATGCAGAGATGACGGAGGTCCAAACAGGAGAGGGTTCCTTCAACTCAACGCAGTGCGTGTTCTAGCTGAGACTCAGTGCACAAGTCAGGCCTGGAGGGCTTTCCAGGCCACATGAGGGGGTCCACAGGGTCACTGGGGGCAATGGGTGTTTTGCGGGAGCCCTCGGTCCCCGAGGCTTGCAAAGGGGCAGGGTGTGGGTGATCGGGCTTATGGAGTCAGTCCGTGAAGATTCAAGGACTGGGCCTAACCCATGGCCCTGATGGGACTGACCTGTGGAGCAATGGGCCATCCCAGTGGTGCCTCCTTGAGCCTGGTGGGGGCGGTGTGGCCCCAGTGGGTTTGGGTCAAGACTGAGCTCTGGCCTTCACCTGGTGGTGCTGCAGGCTGGCCCTGGGAATCGTGGGCTTTGGGCCAAGGGTGCAGCCTGCATCCAGCTATAGGGTCACCCCTCCCCGAAGTGGAGTGGCCAGAAGGATGGCAACCTGTGATGGAAAGCATGCTGTCAAGGGTCCTGTGCCGGCAATTTGCTGCCCAGGCTGCTTCTAAGTCATGGGGTCACCTCCAGGGTGGCGGGGTCTTGAGCCGAAGGAAAGGCAAGGACATCATGTGTCCCTGATTGATTGAGCATGGCCCGGCTCTGCGTTTGGAGGTATGTGGTGCATGAATGGGGACCCATCAGAGAAGGCACGTGGCCCTGGGGCTCCAGGATACGATTTCTGGTGTGAGCTTGTAGAGGGTGTCTGCTGTGGCACGTGGCATTCAGGTCAGCCTACTTGTTTGCTGTGAGCTGGTTGGTGGTCCCGGCCCTGCCCAGTGGTCCCGTTGTGGCACAGAGTCATGTGGGGGAGCTGGTGTGGGCAGTGGAAGTGCTCCAGGAGCCTGCAATAGGGTGCATCCTGGACATCTTGCTCAAATCCTGTGACCTGCCTGCCCTGTCCTTTCAGGTTTCCGTGGCAAGGAGGGCCAAGGGTTCCCCGCGTTCTTGACCGTCACTGTTTATAGGGATCCCATCTCTTGAGTCCATGGAGGGAGAGCGTGTGTTAGCCAGCACCCCCTGTCCACTTTGTGCATGGAGGTGTGAGGCCATGTCTCTACACCTGTCCTCCACCCCTCCAGATGGTGACCCCAGAGGAAGACATGCGTTGGGTCTGCTGGCCCCGGGCCAGTGTCTCTCAGCCAGGTGCTCAGCCCCTGGTGAGCTGAAGCTCAGGCCCTTCCTGGCACCCTGGTCTCCTGCACTGAGCTGTGGTGAGCACATCTGGGTCCCTCTGGATACATGTGCAGGGAGGGGGTGTACTGGGTTGGGTCAATGATGAGAACCTTATATTGTCCTGAAGAGAGGTGATGACTTAAAAATCATGCTCAATAGGATTACGCTGAGGCCCAGCCTAGGGGAGAATTTTGGAAGAGGATGCTGGGATCCCGAGCTCCCTGGCATGGCCACTGTATTTTAGGCAGGAGACCTTGAGTTCTGAACGGCATCTCTGAGAGGCCCAACCCTGTCTCTGCGCTCCTCCTTGAGGCAGCCCAGGTTCGCTGTGTGGGCTTGGGCTCCGGTTCCCTGAGCCCCCATTCTCCCTTGTGTCTTTCAGTGAGCTCGTCTGGCTAGGTGGGGCCCCGAGGCATTGACTGGCATAGGTGAGTGGTCCTGCTGGGGTCATGGGTCATCAGCAGCGAGGGGTCACCGAGGGTCCGCCTTTGAGACAGGAGGGTTTCCATGGGCAGCCGACCTGAATCCGCACCATGGAGGGGTGGGTTGGTCCTCCAAGAGGGCTGCTTTTCTGGGAATCAGACCCAAGGAGGATGCCTTCCTGCAGCCCTGTGGGGATGATGGTGGTCCAGGCAGGAAAGGGTTCCTTCAGTCTCACATAGGGGAGCTCCCAGCTGAGTCTCGGTGCACTGGTCTGGCCTTGACGACTGACCAGGCCACATGAGGGGGCACAGGGGCTTCGGGATGCCATGGGGTCACACAGGAGCTCCCCATCCCCGGAGAAAGGTGGATTCGAGCTGCAGAGATTCAAGAATCACACACAAATTATTGCCCTGAATAGGACCGACCCTGTTGTGCAATGTGCCATCCCAGGGCACCTCTTTGAGCCTGAAGGGGGCGGTGCTGTTTCCCTAGGTTTGGGTCAAGGCTGAGCTCTGGCCGGTGCCTGGTGGTGCTATTGTCCAGTCATGGGCTCGTTAGTTTTAGGCCAAGGGGTCAGCTCTGTGTCTAAAGGATCCCCTGTACTGGGGATCTCCCCTTTCCTGTGGCTGGAAGTCACCCCTTCCCCACTGGCAAGAGTCTCCCCATTGGCAAGTGTCGGAAAGGGTGGCCTCCTGAGGTGGAAGGCCTGCTGTCAAGGGTCTTGTCCCTAGAATATGCTGCCCATGCTGCTTCTGAGCCACGGGGTCACCTCCAGGGTAGCGGGTCTTGGGCCCAAGAAAAGGAGAAGTCACCATGTGTCCCCGATTAGCTGAGTGTGGTCCTGCTCTGTGTTTAGGAGGTGCGTGGGGCATGGATGGGGACCCACCAGAGAAAGCATGTGGCCCTGGGACCCCAGGTTGCGATTTCCATTTCATGCTGGGATAGGGCACCTGGGTGGGTGCCCACAGTGCACAGGGATACGCTATGTGACTTGCAGGTCTGCAGCAGCATCTGGCACCCGGACCAGCCTCCTTGGTTGGCTGTGAGCTGAATGGTAGCCCTGGCCTGTGCCCAGTACATCTGGTATGACCCTGGGGTCCTGTAGGGGAGCCAGCATGGGCAGTGGAGGTGCTCATGGGACCTGCAGTAGGACACAGTCGGGGCTTCTTGCCCGAGCCCAGTGACCTGCCTATCCTGTCTTTCCAGGGTTCGGTGGCTAAGAGAGCATTGGGTGCCCTGAGTCCATGATGGGCCAGTGTTCCACGTGCATCCCATCACATGGGTCCATGGAGGGTGAGCATCCCCTCAGCCAACACACCCCACCTTCTGCCCCCAAGGAGGGGTGAGGTTGTGTTTGCACACCTGTCCTACTGTTTCCCCAGATGTTGAGCCCGGAGGAAGACTTTGCACTGGGCCCAATGGCCCCAGGTCAGCGTCCGTCAGCCAGGTGCCCAGCCTCTGGTGCACTGAAGATCAGGCCCTTCCTGGCACCTTGGTCTCCTGCACTGAGCTGTGGTGAGCACATCTGGATCCTGCTGGATGCATGTGCAGGGAGGGGGTTGCCCTGGGTTGGGTCGATGATGAGAACCTTATATTGTCTGAAGAGAGGTGATGACTTAAAAATCATGCTCAATAGGATTACGCTGAGGCCCAGTCTAGGTGAGGGTTTTGGAAGAGGATGCTGGGATCCGGAGGTCCCCAGGAGAGCCCCTATATTTTTGGCCGGAGACCTGGAGGACGTGAAGGGCATCTTGGGGGTGCCCGACCCTGTCTCTGCACTCCTCCATGAGGCAGCCTGGGCTCCCTGTGCGGGCTTGGTGTCGGCCCTCCAGTTCCCCAGGTTGAGGCACAGTGGAAGCTCGTTTCTGAGCCCCGTTCTCCCCTTGTGTCTTTCAGTGAGCTCTTCCACATGGGAGGGCCCCCTGGCATTCACTGGCATAGGTGAGTGGCTGGTATCATGGGCCTTGAGCCAGGCCGCGTGGGGTCGTCAAGGGTCAGCCTTTGGGAAAGAAGGGTTCCTCAGGGAGCCAACCTGAATCCCCACTGGGAAGAGATGGGTTCTCCAGGAGGGTGGCTTCCTGGGGACCAGGAACCAAGGAGGATGCCTTCCCTGAAGCCCTGCGGGGGTGACGGTGGTCCAGGCAGGAAAGGGTTCCTTCAGTTCCACCCACGGCAGCTCCCAGCTGAGTCTCGGTGCTTGCGTCTGGACTCGAGGACTGTCCTGGCCGTATGAGGGGAGCCACAGGAGCTCTGGGGTGCCATAGGGATCCCACAGGCGCTCTCTGTCCCTGGAGAAAGGTGGGTGATCGGGCCCATGGAGTTGAGCTGTTGAGATTCAAGGATTGCACCTGACACATGGCCCTGAATGGGACCCCCCCGTTAAGCAATGGGCCATCCCATGGGCCTCTTCAAGCCTGAAGGGCGTCGGTGCTGTTTCACTGGGTTTACATCAAGGCTGAGCTCTGGCTGGCGCCTGGTGGTGCTGCAGTCCAGCCCTTGGACTCATGGGCTTTGGGCCAAGGGTGCAGCCCGCATCCCGCTGGAAGTCACCCCTTCCCTGTGGCTCGAAGTTATCCCTTCCCAGTGGGCTAATGTCGGGAAGGGTGGCCTCCTGGAGTGGGAAGGCCCGCTGTTGAGGGTCTGGTCCTGGAAATTTGCTGCCCATGCTGCTTCTGAGCCATGGAGTCACCAGTGTGGTGGGGTCCTGGGCCCGAGGAAAGGAGAAGACACTGTTCTCCCTGATTAGTCCAGTGTGGCCAGGCTGTGTGTTTGTGAGGTGTGAGGGCATGGATGGAGACTCACCAGAGAAAGCACATGGCCCTGGGACCCCAGGTTGTGATTTCCAGTACATGCTTGGATACAGCACGTGGGTGGGTGCCCACCATGCACAGGGACTGGCTATGTGACTGCCAGCTCTGCAGCAGCATCAGGCATCCGGGCCAGCCTATTTGGTTGACCATGAACTGGTTGGTGGCCCTGGCCTGTGCCCGGTAGTCCTGGAGTGACCCTGGTGTCATGCAGGGGAGCTGGCATGTGTAGTGGAGGCGCCTGTGTGGCCTGCAGTAGGATACAGCCCTGGCTTGTAGCCTGAGCCCAGTGACCTACCTGTCCTGTCGTTTCAGGGTTCAGTGGTGGAGAGAACATCGGGTGCCCTGCGTCTGTGACGGGCCAGTATTCCACATGGATCTCATCACATGGTCCATGGAAGGCGAGCATCCCTGAGCTGGCACACCCCACCTTCTGCCCACATGGAGGGGTGAGGTTGTGTTTGGACACCTGTCCTCTTCCTGTTCCTCGAGATGGTGACCCCGGATGAGGACTCGTGTTGGGCCCACTGTCCCCGGGCCAGGGTCCATCAGCCAGGTGCCTAGCCCCTGTTGCACTGAAGCTCTGGCCCTTCCTGTCGCCTTGGTCTCTGCATTGAGCTTGGGTAAGCCCATCCAGGTGCCATTGGATGCCTAAGCAGGGAGGGGGTGCCCTGGGTTGGGTCGATGATGAGAACCTTATATTGTTCTGAAGAGAGGTGATGACTTAAAAATCATGCTCAATAGGATTACGCTGAGGCCCAGCCTAGATGAGAATTTTGGAGGAGGATGCTGGGATCCCTAGGTCCCCAACAGGGCCACTGTAGTTTGGGCTGGAGACCTGGAGTCCTTGAAGGGCACCTGGAGGGGGCCCAAACCTGTCTCTACGTTCCTCCGTGAAGCAGTCCAGGCTCTCTATGCAAGCTTCGTGTCAGTACTCCGATTCCCCTGGGCGGTGCATGTGAGGGGCTCATCCCTGAGCCCCTTTTCTCCCCTTGTGTCTTTCAGTGAACTCCTTCACCCAGGAGGACCCCTGGCCTCGAGCGGCATAGGTGAGTGAATCCTGCTAGGCTCATGGGCCATGGACCAGGCCACATGGGGTCCCTGAGGGTCATCCTTCAGGACAGAAGGGATCTGACCCAAGGAAGGCACCTTCCCTGAAGCGCTGCAGGAGTGACATTGGTCCAGGCAAGAAAGGATTCCATTAGTCCCACGCAGGGCAGCTCCCAGCTGAGACTGGGCGCTAGGGTCTGGCCTTGAGGACTGCCCAGGCCACATGAGGGTGGCCCCAGGCTGTGATTTTCAGTGCGTGCTTAGAAAGGGAGTCTGTGCACCCTCCCCATGCAGGGGCAGGCTGTGCGTCTGCCAGGTCTACAGTGGCGCCTAGCTTCAGAGCAAGCCTCCTTGGTTTGCCTGAGCTGGTTGGTGATCCTGGCTCCTACCCAGGGGTCACAGTGCAGCCCAGGAAGTGCAGGGAAGCTGGCTTGGACAGTGGAGGTGCTCCAGGGGCCTGCGGTAGGGCACAGCCTGGGCATCTTGCTTGAGCCTAGTTACTCGGCTGTCCTGTCCTTCCAGGGTTCAGTGGTGGGTACGAGGGTTCCCCGGGTCCATAACTGTCCCTATTTCACATGGATCCCATCACATGAATCCATGGAGGTAGAGCATGTGTAGCCAGCAGCCCCTCCCTGCTTTCCTGCATGGAATCTTAAGACCCTGTTTGGACACCTTTCCCCTGTCCCTCCAGATGGTGAGCACAGAGGAAGAATTGCCTTGAGCCCTTTGGCCCTGGACCAGTGTCTGTCAATCACGTGCTCAGACTCCCGTGTGCTAAAGCTTAGGTCCTTCCTGTCATCCTGGTCTCCTGCACTGAGGTATGGTGAGCCCATCCGGGTCCCTCTGGATATGTGAGTAGGGATGGGGGTGTCCTGGGTTGGGTCGATGATGAGAACCTTATATTGTCCTGAAGAGAGGTGATGACTTAAAAATCATGCTCAATAGGATTACGCTGAGGCCCAACTTAGGTGAGAATTTTGAAAGAGGATGCTGGGAATCACAAGGTCCCTGGCAGGACCACTGTGTTTTAGGCTGGAGACCTCAGGGCCCTGAAGGGCATCTCATGGAGGGGTGCCCAACCCTGTCTGTGCTCCTTCATTAGGCATTCCAGGCTTCCTGTGTGGGCTTGGTGTCCGCGCTAAGCTTCCCCGGGCGGGGGTGGGACACATTGGCGGCTCCTTCCTGAGTCAAATTCTTCTCGGTGTCTTTCAGTGAGCTCTTCCCACCAGCAGACCCCCTGGGATTGACTGGCATAGGTGAGTGGATATGCTCGTGTCATGGGCCATTAGCCAAGCAGCATGGGGTCCCCGAGGGTCAGCCCTCAGGCCACCTGGGTTTCCTCAGGAGCCGATCTGAATCCCGACTGGGGATGTGTTCTCCAGAAGGGAGGCTTCCTTGGGAAGTGGACACAAGGCAGAGGCCTTCTCTGAAGCTCTGCAGGGGTGACAGTGGTCCAGGCAGGAAAGGGTTTCCTCAGCCCCACCCAGGGCAGTGGAGCTGGGCAGTGCCCAGCTCAGCCTTGGTGCTCGGGTCAGGCCTCTAGGATGGCCAAGCCACATGACAGGGCCACAAGGGCTCTGGGGCACCATGGGCATCTCACAGGGGCTCTCCAACCCCAGAGAAGGGTGGGCAATTTGGCCTGTTGGGTCGGGCTGTGGAGATTCGAGGATTGCACCAAACCCATGACCCTCAATGGGACCGACCCTGTTAAGCAATGGGCCCTCCCAGTAACACCTCTTTGAGCCATGTGGGGGTGGCGCTGTTTCTCTGAGGTAGGGTCCAGACTAGCTCTGGCCAGTCGCTGATGGTGGTGCAATCCAGCCATGAGACTTGTGGGCTTTGGGCCAAGGGTGCAGCCCGTCTCCCGCTGGAGGGTCACCCTTTCCTTATGGGCGAGTGGCGGGGAGGGTATCCTCCTGAGGTGGGAAAGCCTGCTGTGGAAGGAACTTTCCTGGAAATTTGCACTCCAGGCTGCTTCTGAGCCATGAGGTCATCTCCAGGGTGGCGGTGTCTTGGGCCCAAGGAAAGGAGAAGACACCATATGTCTCCCGGTTGACTGAGTGTGGCCCCGCTCTGTGTGTGGGAGGTGTTGTGTGGGGCATGGATTGGGACCCACCAGAGAAAGCTTGTGGCCCTGAAGCCTCAGGCTGCGATTTCCAGTGCACCTTGAGGAGAGGCCTGGGTGCTTGCCCTCCATGCACAGGGCAGGCTGTGCAACTTCCGGGTTGGCAGTGGCGCATGGCGTCCGGGCCAGCGTCCTGGGTTCGCTGTGAGCTGGTTGGTGTCCCTGGCCCCTGCCCAGGGGTCCCGGTGCCGCCCGGGGTCATGAGGAAAGCCAGCATGGGCGAGGGAGGTGCTTGAGAGGCCTGCAGTAGGGCACAGCCCGGGTGTCTTGCCCAAGCCCAGGAACCTGTCGGCCCTGTCCTTCCATGGTTCAGTGGTTGGGGAGCAAAGGGTCCACCACGTCTGAGACACATCAGTGTTTCACATGGATCTCATCACATGGGTCCACAGAGAGAGAGCAAGTGTGAGCTGGCATCCTCCACCCCCTTCCCTGTCTGGAGGCCTGAGCCCCTGGTTGGACACATGTCCTCCCGTCCCCCCAGGTGGTGACCCCAGAGGAAGACTTGCCTTTGGGTCGCTGGCCCCAGGCCGGTGGTCATCATCCAGGTGCCCAACTTTGGTGCACTAAAGCTCAGGCCCTTCCTGGCACCCTGGTCTCCTGCACTGAGCTATGGTGAGCACATCTGGGTCCCATTGGATGCGTGTGTGGGGAAGGGGGTGCCCTGGGTTGGGTCGATGATGAGAACCTTATATTGTCCTGAAGAGAGGTGATGACTTAAAAATCATGCTCAATAGGATTACGCTGAGGCCCAGCCTAGGGGAGAATTTTGGAAGAGGACGCTGGGATCCCATGGTCCCAGCAGGGCCACGGTATTTTGGACTGGAGACCTGGAGGCCCTGAAGGGCATCTCAGGAATGCCCAACCCTGTCTCTGCACTCGTCCTTGAGGCAGCCCCGGCTCCCTGTGTGGGCTTGGTGTCGGCCCTTCAGTTCCCCACGGGCGGCGCATATTGGAGGCTCCTTCCTGAGCCCCGGTTCTCCCGTGTGTCTTTCAGTGAACTCTTCTGTCCACACGAGTCCCTGGCCTTGAGTGGGCTAGGTAAGTGGATCCTGCTGGGGCCATGGGCCATGAGCCAGGCAGCTTTGGGTCACTGAGGGTCACCCTTCAGGCCAAGAGGGATTCCTCAGGGACCCAACCTGAAACCACCAGGGATGGATGGTTTCTCCAGAGGGCAGCTTCCTTGGACATCTGTCCCTAGAAGGACGCATTCCTTGGAGCTATGCAGAAATGATGGCGGTCCAGGCAGGAAAGGGTTCCTTCAACCCAACACAGTGTATGTCCTAGCTGAGACTCATTGCATGAGTCAGGCCTGAAGGACTTCCCAGGCCACATGAGGGGGTCTGCAGTATCTGCGGGGGCCACAGGTGTTATGCGGGAGCTCTTGGTGCCCGAGGCCTGTGGAGGGGTAGGGTGAGGGTGATCAGGCTTATGGAGTTGGGCTGTGAAGATTCAAGGATTGGTCCCAACCCATGGCCCAGAATGGACCGACATTGTTGAGCAAGTGGCCATCCCAGCAGTGCCTCCTTGAGCCTGGTTGGGGCAGTGTGGCCTCAGTGGGGTTGGGTCAAGGCTGACCTCTTGCCTTCACCTGGTGGTGCTGCAGACTGGCCCTGGGAATCGTGGGCTTTGGGCCAAGAGTGCAGCCCGCAGCCCGCTAAAGGTCACCCCTCGTTGAAGTGGAGTGGCCAGAAGAGTGGGATCGTGTTGGGGAAATCCCACTGTAAAGGGTCCTGTCCTGGCAATTTGCTGCCCTGGATGCTTCTGAGACATGGGGTCACCGCCAGGGTGGCATGTTTTTGAGCCGAAAGAAAGGAGAGGACATCATGTTTCCCCTGATTGGCCGAGTGTGGCCTGGCTCTGTATTTGGGAGGCGTGTGGTACATGAATGGGGACCCACCAGAGAAGACACATGGCCCTTGGGACCCAGGATGTGATTTCCTGTGTGAGCTTGTAGAGGTCACCTGGATGGGTGCATTCCATGCCCAGGGGCAGGCTGTGTGAGTGCCACGTCTGCAGTGGCACATGGCATCCAGGCCAGCCTCCTTGGTTTGCCATGAGCTGGTTGGCCCTGACCCAGGCCCAGTGGTCTGGTGCGGCCCTGGGGTCATGTGGGGGAACCGATGTCGGCAGGGGAAGTGCTCTCTGGGCCTGCCGTAGGGTGTGGCCCATGGTAGGGTGCGGCCCGGGGGTTCTGGTCTGAGCACAGTGACCCACCTGCCCTGTCCTTCCAGGGTTCGGCGATGGGGAGGGTCAAGGGTCCCCTGCGTTCATGATGAGTCCGTGTTCCCCACAGATCTCATCACATGGGTCCATGGAGGGCAAAGATAGGTGAGCTGGCACCCCCTGCACACTTCCCTGTGTGGAGTGGTGAGGCCATTTGGACCCATGTCTTCCACCTGTCCCCTCAGATGGTGAGCCCCGAGGAAGAATTGCTTTGGGCCTCCTTGCCCCAGGCCAGTGTCCATCAGCCAGGTGCCCAGCCCCCGGTGCACTGACGCTCAGACCCTCCTGGTGTCCCAGTCTCCTGCATTGAGCTGTGGTGAGCCCATCTGGGTTCCTGTGATGACTGTGCAGGGAGGGGTTTGCCCTGGGTTGGGTCGATGATGAGAACCTTATATTGTCTGAAGAGAGGTGATGACATAAAAATCATGCTCAATAGGATTACGCTGAGGCCCAGCCTGGGTGAGAATATTGGAGGAGGATTCTGGGAATTACAAGTTCCCCGGCAGGAGCACTGTATTTTGGGCTGGAGACCTGGAGGCTCTGAGGGCATCTGGAGGGTGCCCAACCCTGTCTCTGCGTTCCACCGTGAGGCAGCCCAGGCTCACTATGTGGGCTTGGTGTCAGCCCTCCCATTACCTGGGGGCAGGGTACTTTGGTGGCTCCTTCCTGAGCCCCCATTCTCCCCTGTGTCTTTCACTGAGCTCTTCTGCCCAGCAGACTCCTGGCATTGACCAGCATAGGTGAGTGGATCCTGGCGGCATCATGGGTGATGAGTCAGGCTGCGTGTGGGGTTACCAAGTATTAGCCTTCAGGCAGGAGGGTTTCCTCAGGAAGTTGACCTGAATTTTCACTGTGGAGAGATGGGTTTGTCCTCTAGGAAAGCAGCTTCCTGGGGAATGAGACCCAAGACGATGCCTTCCCTAAAGCCTGCAGGGGTGACAGTAGTCCAGTCTGGAAGGGGTTTCTTTAGTCTCCTGCAGGGCAGCTCCCAGCTGACACATGGTGTGTGAGTCTGTCCCTTCCCCAGATAGGGGTGGGCAGTTGGGCCCATGGGGTCAGGCTGTGGAGACTCAAGGATCACACCCCACTCATGGCCCTTAATGCCAATGACCCTGTTGAGCAATGGGAGACCCCAGTGGCGCTTCCGGGAACCTGGTGGGTGGCAGCTTGGCTTCAACTATTTGGATCAAGGCTGAGCCACGGCTGGTGCTTCATGGTGCTCCAGGCTGGCCCTGGGATCATGGGCTTTGGGTCAAGGGTGCAGCCCACCTACTGCTGGGGGTCACCCTTTCTTCGAGGTCAATCCTGGGAAGGGTTGCGTCCCGAGGTTTGAAGGCCCCCTCATAAGGGACCTGTCCCAGGAATTTGTTGCCCAGGCTGCTTCTGAGCCATGGGGTCACCTCCAGGGTGGCAGGGTCCCGGGCCCAAGGAAAGGAGGGGGCACCATGTGGCTCCTGGTTGCCCAAGTGTGGTCGAGCTCTGTGTTTGACAGGGGTCTGGGATGTGGATGAGGACCCAGCAGAGAAAGCATGTGGCCCTGGGCCCCAGGCTGCGATTTCTGGTGCGTGCTTGGAGAGGGAGCCTGGCTGGGTGTCCTCCCTGTACTGGGGCAGGCTGTGGGACTGCCAGGTCAGCGGCAGTGCCTGGCATCCGGGCCAGCCTCCTTGGTTGGCCGTGAGCTGGTTGGTGACCTTGGACCCTGCCCAGGGGTTCTGTTGTGGTCCAGAGTCATGCAGTGGAGCCACCATAAGCAGTGGAGGTGCTGCAGGAGCTGCTGTATGGCACAGCCTGGGCATCTTGCCTGAACCCAGTCTCTCGCCTCCTCTGTCCTTTGAGGGTTTGGTGGCAGAGAGGGCCAAGGGTTCCCTGGGTCCATGACTGTCATTATTTCATATAGATCCCATCACATGGGTCCATGGAGGGAGAGCATGTGAGCCCCAGCACCCCCTCCTCACTTTCCCGCACAGAGGCATGAAGCCCCATTTCGACATCTGTCCCCTGTCCCTCCAGATGGTGACCCCAGAGGAAGACTTGCGTTGTGCCCACTGGACCCAGGCCAGTGGCCAGTTGCCAAACCCCTGTTGAGCTGAAGCTCAGGCCCTCCTGGGTCCTGGTCTCCTGCATTGAGCTTGGTGAGCACATCTTGGTCCTTCTGGATAGGTGTGTGGGGAGGGGGTGCCCTGGGTTGGGTCGATGATGAGAACCTTATATTGTCTGAAGAGAGGTGATGACATAAAAATCATGCTCAATAGGATTACGCTGAGGCCCAGCCTGGGTGAGAATTTTGGAAGAGGATGCTGGGAAACATGAGTTCCCTGTGAGGTCCACTGTATTTTGGGCTGGAGACCTGGAGGCTCTGAGGGCATCTAGAGGGTGCCCAACCCTGTCTCTGCACTCCTCCGTGAAGCAGCCCAGGCTCACTATGTGGGCTTGGTGTCAGCCCTCCCCTTACCTGGGGGCAGGGTACTTTGGTGGCTCCTTCCTGAGCCCGCATTCTCCCCTGTGTCTTTCAGTGAGCTCTTCTGCCCAGCAGACGCCCTGGCAGTGACCAGCATAGGTGAGTGGGTCCTGGTGGCATCATGGGTGATGAGTCAGGCTGCGTGGGGTCACCAAGTATTAGCCTTCAGGCAGGAGGCTTTCCTCGGGGAGTCGACCTGAATTTCCACTGTGGAGAGATGGGTTTGTCCTCCAGGAGGGTGGCTTCCTGGGGAATCAGACCCAAGACGATGCCTTCCCTGAAGCCCTGCAGGGTGACAGTGGTCCAGTCTGGAAAGGGTTCCTTCAGTCTCATGCAGGGTAGCTCCCAGCTGACTCTTCGTTTGCAAGTCTTTCCTTGAAGACTGCCCAAGACAAATGAGCAGGACAGCAGAGGCTCTGGGGTGGCACAGGGATCACACGGGGACTCTCCCTCCCCAGAGAGGGGTGGGCAATCAGGCCCATGGGGTCAGGTTGTGGAGATTGAAGGATCACACCCCCACTCATGGCACTAAATGCGAATGACCCTGTTGAGCAATGGGCCACCCCAGTGGCGCCTCCATGAGCCTGGTGGGTGGCGACTCGGCTTCAACTGGTTGGGTCAAGGCTGAGCCATGGCTGGTGCTTTGTCGTGCTGTAGGCCGACCCTGGGACTCATGGGCTTTGGGTCAAGGATTCAGCCCGCCTGCTGCTGGGGGTCACCCCTAATTCGAGGTCAGTGGTGGGAAGGGTCACATCCCCAGGTTGGAAGGCCCCCTCATGAGGACCTGTCCTGGGAATTTGTGGCCCAGGCTGCTCCTGAGCCATGGGGTCACCTCCAGGATGGTGGGGTCTTGGGCCCAAGGAAAGGGAGAGGCACTGTGTAGCTCCTGATTGGCCAACTGTGGCCCAGCTCTCTGTTTGACAGGGGTCTTGGGTGTGTGTGAGGACCCCCCAGAGAAAGCACGTGGCGCTTGGGCCCAGGCTGCGATTGCTGGTGCGTGCTTCGAGAGGGAGCCTGAGCTGGTGTCCTCCCTGTACCGGGGCAGGCTGTGGGACTGCCAGGTCGACAGCAGTGCCTGGCATCCAGGCCAGCCTCCTTAGTTGGCCGTAAGCTGGTTGATGACCTTGGACCCTGCCCAGGGGTTCTGTTGTGGTCCAGAGTCGTGCAGTGGAGCCAGCATGGGCAGTGGAGGTGTCACAGGGGCTGCTGTATGGCACAGCCTGGGCATCTTGCCTGAACCCAGTGACTCGCCTACCCTGTCCTTTGAGAGTTTGGTGGCAGAGAGGGCCAAGGGTTCCCTGGGTCCATGATTGTCATTATTTCATATAGATCCCATCACATGGGTCCATGGAAGGGAGAGCATGTGTGAGCCAGCACACCTTCCTCCCTTTCCCAAACAGAGGCGTGAAGCCCTGTTTGGACACCTATCCCCTGTCCCTCCAGATGGTGACCCCAGAGGAAGACTTGCATTGTGCCCGCTGGCCCCAGGCCAGTGGCCGTGAGCCAGTTGCCCAACCCCTGTTGCGCTGAAGCTCAGGCCCTCCTGGGCCCTGGTCTCCTGCATTGAGCTTGGTGAGCACATCTCGGTCCTGCTGGATACGTGTGTGGGTAGGCGGGTGCCCTGGGTTGGGTCGATGATGAGAACCTTATATTGTCTGAAGAGAGGTGATGACATAAAAATCATGCTCAATAGGATTACGCTGAGGCCCAGCCTAGGGGAGAATTTTGGAAGACGACAGTGGAAAACATGAGTTCCCTGTGAGGTCCACTGTATTTTGGGCTGCAGACCTGGAGGCTCTGAGGGCATCTGGAGGGTGCCCAACCCTGTCTCTGCACTCCTCCGTGAGGCAGCCCAGGCTCACTATGTGAGCACTCCTGTTACGCAGGTGCGGGGCACTTTGGTGGCTCCTTCCTGAGCTTCCATTCTCCCCTGTGTCTTTCAGTGAGCTCTTCTGCCCAGCAGACTCTTGGCATTGACCAGCATAGGTGAGTGGATCCTGGCGGCATCATGGGTGATGAGTCAGGCTGCGTGTGGGGTTACCAAGTATTGGCCTTCAGGCAGGAGGGTTTCCTCAGGGAGTTGACCTGAATTTTCACTGTGGCGACATGGGTTTGTCCTCTAGGAAGGCAGCTTCCTGGGGGATCAGACCCAAGACGATGCCTTCCCTGAAGCCCTGCAGGGGTGACAGTGGTCCAGTCTGGAAAGGGTTCCTTCAGTCTCATGCAGGGCAGCTCCCAGCTGACACTTCATGTGCAAGTCTTTCCTTGAAGACTGCCCAAGACAAATGAGCGGGACAGCAGAGGCTCTGGGGTGGCACAGGGATCACACGGGGACTCTCCCTCCCCAGAGAGGGGTGGGCAATCAGGCCCATGGGGTCAGGTTGTGGAGATTCAAGGATCACGCCCCACTCATGGCACTAAATGCGAATGACCCTGTTGAGCAATGGGCCACCCCAGTGGCGCCTCCATGAGCCTGGTGGGTGGCGACTCGGCTTCAACTGGTTGGGTCAAGGCTGAGCCATGGCTGTTGCTTTGTCGAGCTGTAGTCCAACCCTGGGACTCATGGGCTTTGGGTCAAGGATTCAGCCCGCCTGCTGCTGGGGGTCACCCCTTATTCGAGGTCAGTGGTGGGAACGGTCATGTCCCCAGGTTGGAAGGCCCCCTCATGAGGGACCTGTCCTGGGACTTTGTGGCCCAGGCTGCTCCTGAGCCATGGGGTCACCTCCAGGATGGTGGGGTCTTGGGCCCAAGGAAAGGAGAGGGCACTATGTAGCTCCTGATTGGCCAAGTGTGGCCCAGCTCTGTTTTTGACAGGGGTCTTGGGTGTGTGTGAGGACCCCCCAGAGAAAACACGTGGCGCTTGACCCCTGGCTGCGATTGCTGGTGCGTGCTTGGAGAGGGAGCCTGAGTTGGTGTCCTCCCTGTACAGGGGCAGGCTGTGGGACTGCCAGGTCGACAGCAGTGCCTGGCATCCAGGCCAGCCTCCTTAGTTGGCAGTAAGCTGGTTGATGACCTTGGAACCTGCCCAGGGGTTCTATTGTGGTCCAGAGTCGTGTAATGGAGCCAGCATGGGCAGTGGAGGTGTCACAGGGGCTGCTGTATGGCACAGCCTGGGCATCTTGCCTGAACCCAGTGACTCGCCTACCCTGTCCTTTGAGAGTTTGGTGGCAGAGAGGGCCAAGGGTTCCCTGGGTCTATGATTGTCATTATTTCATATAGATCCCATCACATGGGTCCATGGAGGGAGAGCATGTGTGAGCCAGCACACCTTCCTCCCTTTCCCAAACAGAGGCGTGAAGCCCTGTTTGGACACCTATCCCCTGTCCCTCCAGATGGTGACCCCAGAGGAAGACTCGCATTGTGCCCGCTGGCCCCGGGCCAGCGGCCGTGAGCCAGTTGCCCAACCCCTGTTGCGCTGAAGCTCAGGCCCTCCTGGGCCCTGGTCTCCTGCATTGAGCTTGGTGAGCACATCTCGGTCCTGCTGGATACGTGTGTGGGTAGGCGGGTGCCCTGGGTTGGGTCGATGATGAGAACCTTTTATTGTCTGAAGAGAGGTGATGACATAAAAATCATGCTCAATAGGATTACGCTGAGGCCCAGCCTAGGGGAGAATTTTGGAAGAGGACGCTGGGAAACATGAGTTCCCCGTGAGATCCACTGTATTTTGGGCTGCAGACCTGGAGGCTCTGAGGGCATCTGGAGGGTGCCCAACCCTGTCTCTGCACTCCTCCGTGAGGCAGCCCAGGCTCACTATGTGAGCACTCCTGTTACCCAGGTGCGGGGCACTTTGGTGGCTCCTTCCTGAGCTCCCATTCTCCCCTGTGTCTTTCAGTGAGCTCTTCTGCCCAGCAGCCTCTTGGCATTGACCAGCATAGGTGAGTGGATCCTGGCGGCATCATGGGTGATGAGTCAGGCTGCGTGTGGGGTTACCAAGTATTGGCCTTCAGGCAGGAGGGTTTCCTCAGGGAGTTGACCTGAATTTCCACTGTGGAGAGATGGGTTTGTCCTCTAGGATGGCAGCTTCCTGGGGAATCAGACCCAAGACGATGCCTTCCGTGAAGCCCTGCAGTGGTGAGAGTGGTCCAGTCTGGAAAGGGTTCCTTTAGCCTCATGCAGGGCAGCTCCCAGCTGACACATGGTGTGTGAGTCTGTCCCTTCCCCAGAGAGGGGTGGGCAGTTGGGCCCATGGGGTCAGCCTGTGGAGATTCAAGGATCACACCCCACTCATGGCCCTGAATGCGAATGACCCTGCTGAGCAATGGGCGACCCCAGTGGCGCTTCCTGGAACCTGGTGGGTGGCAGCTTGGCATCAACTGGTTGGGTCAAAGCTGAGCCATGGCTGGTGCTTCATGGTGCTCCAGGCTGGCCCTGGGA